>NC_064859.1:75660491-75827991 GCF_024139225.1 Suncus etruscus
ACTAAAGATGTGAAGGATCTATACAAAGAAAACTACAAAACACTGCTCCAAGAAATAAGAGAGGACACGCGGAAATGGAAACACATACCATGCTCATGGATTGGCAGGATCAACATCATTAAAATGGCAATACTTCCAAAAGCATTGTACAGATTTAACGCGATTCCTCTAAAGATACCCATGACATTTTTCAAAGAAGTGGATCAAATACTTCTGAAATTCATCTGGAACAACAAACAACCTCGAATAGCTAAAGCACTCCTTGGGAAAAGGAATATGGGAGGCATTACTTTCCCCAATTTTAAGTTGTATTACAAAGCAACAGTTATAAAAACAGCATGGTATTGGAATAAAAACAGACCCTCAGATCAGTGGAATAGGCTTGAGTACTCAGAGAAGGTTCCTCAGACATATAACCACCTTGTTTTTGATAAAGGAGCAAAAAATCCTAAATGGAGCAGGGAAAGCCTATTCAACAAGTGGTGTTGGCACAACTGGTTAACCACTTGCAAAAAAGCGAACTCAGACCCCCAGCTAACACCATATACAAAGGTAAAATCCAAATGGATTAAAGACCTTGATATCAGAACTGAAACTATAAGGTATATAGAACAACATGTAGGTGAAACACTCCAGGACATTGAGACTAAAGGCATCTTTAAGGAGGAGACAGCACTTTCCAAGCAAGTGGAAGCAGAGATAAACAGATGGGACTATATTAAGCTGAAAAGCTTCTGCATCTCAAAGGAAATAGCGCCCAGAATACAAAGGCCACCCACTGAGTGGGAGAAATTATTCACCCAATACACATCAGATAAAGGGCTAATATCCAAAATTTACAAGGTACTGACAGAACTATACAAGAAAAAAACAACTAACCCCATCAAAAAATGGGGAGAAGAAATGAACAGACACTTTGAAAAAGAAGAAAGGCAAATGGCCAAAAGGCACATGAAAAGATGTTCAACATCACTAATCGTCAGGGAGATGCAAATCAAAACTACTATGAGGTACCACCTCACGCCACTGAGATTGGCACACATCACAAGAAAGGAAAACAAGCAGTGCTGGCGGGGATGTGGAGAGAAAGGAACTCTTTTTCACTGCTGGTGGGAATGCCGTCTAGTACAACCTTTATGGAAAGCGATATGGAGATTCCTTCACAAACTGGAAATTGAGCTTCCATACGATCCAGCTATACCACTCCTAGGAATATACCCAAGAAACACAAAAATACAATACAAAAAACCCTTCCTTACTCCTATATTCATTGCAGCGCTATTTACAATAGCCAGACTCTGGAAACAACCAAGATGCCCTTCAACAGATGAGTGGCTGAAGAAACTGTGGTACATATACACAATGGAATACTATGCAGCCATCAGGAGAGATGAAGTCATGAAATTTTCCAATACATGGATGTACATGGAATCTATTATGCTGAGTGAAGTAAGTCAGAGGGAGAGAGAAAGACGCAGAATGGTTTCACTCATCTATGGGCTTTAAGAAAAATGAAGGACATTTTTAACAATATCTCAGAGACAAGAGAGATGAGGGCTGGTAGGTGCAGCTCAGGACATGCAGCTCATCACATAGAGTGATGAGTGCAGTTGCAGAGATGACTACACTGAAAACTATCATAAAATGTGAATGAATGAGGGAAGTAGAAAGCCTGTCTCGAGTACAGGTGTAGGGGGGTGGGGAGGAGGGAGATCTGGGAAATTGGTGGTGGGAATGTTACACCGGTGAAGGGGGGGTGCTCTTTACATGACTGTAATCATACAACTATAATCATGTTTGTAATCACGGTGTTTAAATAAAGATAAAAAATAAAAAAAAAAAAAAAAAAAAAAAAAAAAGAAATTGTAAAGTGATTTTTTTGGGGGGTCCTTCTGCATGCAAAGCAAATGACCTACCTCCATGCTCTCTCTCCTGCCCCTTAAAGTGATTATTAAAACACTTTTTCAGTTTGGGAAAAAAAGTAAAGGGGTTGAGATTCAGGTGTTGTGTGTGATCAACCCTGTTCCATTCTCACCACCACATGGTTCCTGAAGCAATGCCAAGAGTAGACTCCTGGGCATTATCAGGTGTGGTCCCAAACCCCAGATCAATAAATACTTCCATTTAAATCCAGGGGCAAATTCCTCATTTGTATTTGTTACCATTGTTATTTTTTAATCATGTTAGTAGTATTGTTCTACAAAACTGTAAATGTTTATTGGTCTCAGAGGTAAAATGTTTCTATGACCTGCCCACCTACACACACACACACACACACACACACACACACACACACACACACACACACTCATACACAGAGTTCATTTGACTCCCTCTGCCCTCTCTCATCACCTTCCTTGGGCACCTTAATTTTGTGGTCATAGTCTAAAGGCTTGTTTTTTATTGGGTATTGTCTATTATCTTGATTGGTTTTATTATATGCCACACATACGTGACAACACATTCATCTCTTTTACTTTCTGACTTATGTCCCTCTGATTCCATCCATGATGTTACAAAATACAAGATGACCTCTTTTTCAGTTTGCTGAATGGCATTCTTGTGTGTATATATGACACATTTTCTTTTTTTTTTTTTTTTTTTTTTTTTTTTTGGTTTTTGGGCCACACCCAGTAACGCTCAGGGGTTACTCCTGGCTATGTGCTCAGAAGTTGCTCCTGGCTTGGGGGACCATATGGGACGCCGGGGGATCGAACCGTGGTCCGTCCAAGGCTAGCGCAGGCAAGGCAGGCACCTTACCTCTAGTGCCACCGCCCGGCCCCTGACACATTCTCTTGATCCACTCATCTGTCCTTGGATACTTGGATTGTTTCCAGATCTTGACTATCACAAAAAGTTGCAATAAACATAGGTGTGCTGTATCTATTAAGTTTTAATAAGAAAACATGAAGGTGAATAGTAAGCCAAGCGCATTTCTTTTTCATTAAGTTGAAAATAACAGAGAACTAAGGAACACAAGATCAGACTGCTGGAAAAGCAAACATCCCAGGGAGAGACCCAGGTTAGAGGGTTCTTACAGAGAAAAATAAAAAAGAAGGATGAGGTAATGATTAGGTAGAATGGTCCCAAGATTAAAGTAAATTAAAATGCTCTAGAATGATCTTTCCAAATATAAATTTCTCATTTTTCCCCACTGCCAGGAATGTTGGTTCAACAGTCACATACAGTTTGAAGAAGCCATTGAAGCAGTTATTTCCACAGAAGCTTTTTCCACTCACCCTTTATTTTTTGCTTTTGGGTTATAGCTCATGGTGCTCAGGTGTGACTTCTGAGTCTGCACTCAGAAATCACTCCTGGAAGGCTCAGGGACCACATGAGATACTGAGGATCAAACACAGTCTGCCACATGCAAGGCAAATGCCCTACCTTCTGGCTGTGTGCTCTCACTCGGTTCCTATCCAGCCCCTTTTCTGGGTTGGGGGACTCACCCAGATGTGCTCTGGGGTTACTCCTGGATCTGCCCTCAGAAATCACTCTTGAAGGACTTAGGGAACCATATGGGATGCTGGGAAAAAAGCATGGATCTGCTGTGTACAAGGCAAATGCTCTACCCGCTGTGCTATTGCTCCAGCCCTTTTTAAATATGGCTCCAGTGATGTCATTTTTCATATATACCAGGTAACTTTCTTTTTATTTATTTTTTTTTTTTTTTTAGTTTTTGGGCCACACCCGGCAGTGCTTAGGGATTACTCCTGGTTGTCTGCTCAGAAATAGCTCCTAGCAGGCACAGGGGACCATATGGGACACCAGGATTCGAACCAACCAACTTTGGTCCTGGATCGGCTGCTTGCCGCTGTGTTATCTCTCTGGGCCCCCCAAGTAACTTTCTATGCTGCTTTCCCAAGGTCCCTGAGTGCAGGTCTCCTTAGGCCAGGTGGCATAGACTGTCACACCAAGCCTTTCCTGAGGTCCTGGTCTTTGTGGGACTCTGATCCCTCTAGGGCCCAGTGATGATTCCAAAAGTCTCAGAACAACCCTAATCATAAGCAGAGTTGGAGGCAGGCTGAGGCCCAAAGAGAGTTGAGGGGCACATCTGGGGATGTAAGCTGAACTAGTGAGTTGGGGGAACATTCAGTCACTCCTCTGCTCTGCAACACAGTAACTCATTCCCTCCAAATGTTGACTGCATAGTACTGAGACCAAAATAAAAAAATTTGGAGGAGCTGACATGTATGAAAACTGTGCTTATTAACACAGTATAGTTCTTAGAATCTTAGTTTCAGCAAAGTTTATCAGCTGTTCTGGATCAAGGAATATATTATTCATGGCAATGAGTTATTAATGGCCTTTAATAATTATATGTATTAAGTAATTAAATATCTTTTATATAGTCATTAAATGTATGCATAGATGTGCATACAAATGTCAAGAATTGAGGGGCCAAAAAGATTGCACAATGGTAGGCGTTTGCCTTGCATGCGGAAGGGACCCAATTCGATTCCCGGCATCTCATGGTTCCCCAGCCTGACAGGAGCGATTTCTGAGTGCAGAGTCAGGAGGACTCCTGACCTCTGCTGGGTGTGGCCCAGAAACCAATCAATCTATCAATGAATCAATCAATAAATAAAGTTTAAAAAAAAGAATTGAGGATTTATTTCTTTTTTTGGAGGGTGGCCCACATCTGGCAGTCCTTAGGGATTACTTCCTGGCTCTGTGCTCAGGAATCACTCCTGGCTGGACGGGGAACATATAGGATGCTGGAGATTGAATCAGAGTCAACTGCATGCAAGGCAAATGCCCTACGCACTGTGTTATTGCATTGGCCCTGAGAATCTACTCTTAAATAGTTACTCTTTTCTTTCTTTCTTTCTTTCTTTCTTTCTTTCTTTCTTTCTTTCTTTCTTTCTTTCTTTCTTTCTTTCTTTCTTTCTTTCTTTCTTTCTTTCTTTCTTTCTTTCTTTCTTTCTTTCTTTCTTTCTTTCTTTCTTTTTCTTTCTTTCCTTCCTTCCTTCCTTCCTTCCTTCCTTCCTTCCTTCCTTCCTTCCTTCCTTCCTTCCTTCCTTCCTTCCTTCCTTCCTTCCTTCCTTCCTTCCTTCCTTCCTTTTTGGTTTTTTTGGGCCACACTCGGCGATGCTCAGGGATTACTCCTGGCTGTCTGCTCAGAAATAGCTCCTGGCAGGCATGGGGACCATATGGGACACCGGGATTCGAACCAACAACCTTTGGTCCTGGATCGGCAGTTGCAAGGCAAACGCCGCTGTGCTATCTCTCCGGGCCCTCTTTCTTTTTCTTTCTTTCTTTCTTTCTTTCTTTCTTTCTTTCTTTCTTTCTTTCTTTCTTTCTTTCTTTCTTTCTTTCTTTCTTTCTTTCTTTCTCTCTCTTTCTTTCTCTCTTTCTCTCTTTCTTTCTCTCTCTTTCTTTCTCTCTCTTTCTCTCTTTCTTTCTCTCTCTCTTTCTCTCTTTCTTTCTCTCTCTTTCTTTCTCTCTCTTTCTTTCTCTCTTTCTTTCTCTCTCTTTCTCTCTCTTTCTTTCTCTCTCTCTTTCTTTCTCTCTCTCTCTCTTTCTTTCTTTCTTTCTTTCTTTCTTTCTTTCTTCTTTCTTTCTTTCTTTCTTTTCTTTTTCTTTCTTTCATTTTTTTTTGTTTTTGGATTACACCCAGCAGTTCTCAGGGGGTTACTACTGCCTCTACATTCGGAAATCACTCCTGGCAAGCTTGGGGGACCATATGGAATGCTGGGATTCGAACCACCGTCCTTCTGCATGCAAGGCAAATGCTTACCTCCATGCACTCTCTCTGGCCTTCTCATTTTTCTTTCTACTTTGGTAGGGGCTCATGTCTTACTTGAAGTTCTGCATTCAAGGATTGGTGGGCTCAGGGGATCATACATTATTCTTTGTTTTGTTTTGTTTTGTTTGTTGTTTTTTGGGTCACACCCGGCAGTGCTAAGGGGTTACACCTGGCTCTATGCTCAAAAATCACTCCTGGCAGGCTCAGGGGACCATATGAGATGCCAGGATTCGAATTACCGACCTTCTGCATGCAAGGCAAACGCTTTACCTCCTTGCTCTCTCTCCGGCCCGATCATACATTATTCTTGGGATAAAACCCAGTCAGCACAAATACCCTACCACCATTTTATCACTCCAGCCTCCAAACATTCATAGAGATACAGTACTCCAAAAAAGAACATTTCTCTTTGGATAATTTGATAGGTGATTTGGGGAGGGGGGTACTGAATGCTCAAGTCCACAATATAAAGAAATAATAATAGTATTTCTAGACTTCAGAAAACAATCTACCTAAATCATACCAAAAAGAAATATTTTGCTTTCAGATAGCAGGGGATGAAATAGAGAGGGAAACCTGTCTAGAGCTCTGATTGGTCAGCAGGCCAAGTAGTAGCTTAGGGGCCAGAGAGATAGCATGGTGGTAGGGCATTTGCCTTTCATGCAGAAGGACGGTGGTTCAAATCCCGGCATCCCATATGGTCCCCCGTGCCTGCCAGGAATGATTTCTGAACGTGGAGCCAGGAGTGACCCCTGAGCGCTGCCGTGTGTGACCCCCTCCCCCCCCCAAAAAAAAACCCAAACATAGGCTAAGGAAAGAAAAGGAGAATTAGGTGGGACTTAGTCCTTCACAGATATAATCATATATGGGTTCTGTGTAGATAGTGTCTGTCACACATGAGCTAACTCTTAGTCTACCCAGCTGATGTACTAAGAATTGTTTGTTGGCAACTACCTTCACATTGGAAATTTGTCTCAAAACACCTCCAAAGAGAACGATTACCTTCTGGAAAAGGTAGACTAAAATTAATCAGAACTTCCTATCACTCATTCTTGAGGTTAACCAATTTGTGAGAGCAGTTGACAGAACTCAGAGAACTAAGATATGAGATCAGAGACTAATCAGAAGCAGCCAAAGTGCAGGCTGCACAAAGGAAGTATCTAGAAGCTTCCAAGTCTTCTCCAGGTCCCCTACTCTCCCAAATCTTCATGTGTTTATTGCCAGAAGCTCTTGAAATTCTGTGCTCTACAGGTTTGAAGGCAAGTTCACTACATACAAATAACTGATTACATCCTAGCTATTTAATGCATAGCAAAATGTTCTCAAAGTTCATCAGCTTTAAATCAGTAGACTATATCCCATTCCTTTTCACTGCTGAATATATATATATATATATATATATATATATTGGTTTTTGGGCCACACCCGGCAGTGCTCAGGAGGTACTCCTGGATGTCTGCTCAGAAATAGCTCCTGGCAGGCACGGGGGACCATATGGGACACCGGGATTCGAACCAACCACCTTTGGTCCTGGATCGGCTGCTTGCAAGGCAAACGCCGCTGTGCTATCTCTCCGGGCCCTGCAGAATATATTTTATGGTATATATATCCCACATTAAATATTTATCTTTACATCAGCTAAGGGGAGTTTGCCTATGTCTACCTTTTGGCTCTTGTAAATAATGCTCTTCTTTTTTTTTTTTTTAAGGAAGGAAGGAAGGAAGGAAGGAAGGAAGGAAGGAAGGAAGGAAGGGAGGGAGGGAGGGAGGGAGGGAGGGAGGGAGGGAGGGAGGGAGGGAGGGAGGGAGGGAGGGAGGGAGGAGGGAAGGAAGGGAGTATAATGCTCTTCTTAATTATTTATACTCTTTTGTGTGGACTTGTTTCTATTTCTTCAGTATATACCCAGGAATAAATTTTCTGGGTTTCCTGGTAATTCTACCCGGTAAATTTTACACAACTGGTTTCCTAAAGCTGCACACCATTTTGTCTTCCCACAAGCAAGTATGCGTGTTCTAGTCTATCCACATCTTTGTTAACATTTATTCTCTTTAAAAACCTGTATCAGGGGCCCGGAAAGAGCACAGCGGCGTTTGCCTTGCAAGCAGCCGATCCAGGACCTAAGGTGGTTGGTTCGAATCCTGGTGTCCCATATGGTCCCCCGTGCCTGCCAGGAGCTATTTCTGAGCAGACATCCAGGAGTAACCCCTTAGCACCGCTGGGTGTGGCCCAAAATCCAAAAAAAAAAAAAAAAAAAAAAAAAAAAAAAAAAAAAAAACCAAAAAACTGTATCAGTAAAAAATAAAAATAAAATAAATAAAATAAAAAATAAAAAATAGGGGCCGGGTAGGTGGCGCTGGAGGTAAGGTGTCTGCCTTGCAAGCGCTAGCCAAGGAAGGACCGTGGTTCGATCCCCCGGCATCCCATATGGTCCCCCCCAAGCCAGGGGCGATTTCTGAGCACATAGCCAGGAGTAACCCCTGAGCGTCAACCGGGTGTGGCCCAAAAAAAAAAAAAATAAAAAATAATAAAAAAAAAATTGGGGCCGGGCGGTGGCGCTGGAGGTAAGGTGCCTGCCTTACCTGCGCTAGCCTAGGAGACGGACCGCGGTTCGATCCCCCGGCGTCCCATATGGTCCCCCAAGCCAGGAGCGACTTCTGAGCGCATAGCCAGGAGTAACCCCTGAGCGTCACCGGGTGTGGCCCAAAAACCAAAAAAAAAAAAAAAAAAAAAAAAAAGAAAGAAAGAAAGAAAGGAAGGAAGGAAGGAAGGGAGGGAGGGAGGGAGGGAGGGAGGGAGAGAGGGAGGGAGGGAGGAAGGAAGGAAGGAAGGGAGGAAGGAAAGAAGGGAGAAAGAGAGAGAAGGAAAGAAAGAAAGGATGAAGGAAAGAAAGAAAGAGAAAGAAAGGATGAAGGACGAAGAAAAAGAAAAGAAAGTAAGAAGAAATAAAGAATGAAAAAAGAAAGAAAAGAAAGGAAAGAGAAAGAGAAATTAAACTAAGAAGATTCTGTTCTCAAAGGACATGTTGACTAGGATACAAAACTTTCTGTGGAATGGGAGAAACTATTCACCAAATACCCATCTCATAAGGGGTTAATAGTTAATATTTAAGATATATGTAAAGCACTGGTAAAACTTAACAAGAAAAAAATATCTAACCCCATTCAAAAATAGAAAGAAGAGATAAACCGGAACTTCCTCAAAGAAGAACTACAAATGGCCAAAAGGGATATGAAAAAATGCTCCACATCATTAATCATCAGGAAGATGCAAATCAAAACAACAATGAGATATCATCTCACATAGAGACTAGCATCCATCACAAAGAACAAGAACAACTAGGGCTAGCAGGGGATGCAGGGAAAAAGGGGACTCTCATTCACTGCTGGTAGAAATGTAAACTGGTCCTACCTTTTTGGAAAATGATATGGATATTCCTCAAAATCTAGAAATTGAGCTCTCAGGGGCCGGAGAGATAGCACAGAGGTAGGGCATTTGCCTTGCATGCAGAAGGATGGTGGTTCGAATCTCAGCATCCCATATGATCCCCCAAGCCTGCCAGGAGCGACTTCTGAGCGTAGAGCCAGGAAAAACCCGAGCGCAATCGGGTGTGACCCAAAAACTAAAAATAATAATAATAATAATAATAATAATAATAATAATAAATAGAAATTGAGCTCCCAAATGACCCAGCAATACCACTCCTTGAAATATACCCTAAGGACCTAAAAACACAGAAAAGCCCTCTGAACTGAATTTTTATTGTAGTATTATTCACAATATTTAGAATTGGAAACAATCCAAGTGCCTGAGAATAGATGAATGACTAAAGAAACTGGGATATATCTACACAATGGGAAACTATGTACCTGTTTGGAAAAATAAAGTCATAAAATTTGGTTATACATGCTTCTGCATCGATGAATATGAAAAGTATTATGAGTGCAATGAGTCAGAAGAAGAGGTATAGACTAGAATGATGACACTACTTGTGAGATACAAAAAAAAAAACAAAGATAGTATGGTAATAATATCCAAAGACTATTGTAATATAGTAATAATATCGTAATAATATCCAAAGACAAGGACCAGGAAGACTGGTCCATGATAGGAAGCTTGCCACAAATAGTGGGGGAGTGCAGGTAGGTCAAAGAAGGGACCACTATGACATTGATATTTGGTAATGAGCACTCTGGACAAGAACTGGGTGCTCAAAGAGGTAAAGTGATATGCATGATACCCCTTCTGTAACAATATTGCAAATCACAGTTTTTTTTTGTTGTTGTTTTTGTTTGGTTTTTGGTTTTTGGGTCACACCTGGCAGTGCTCAGGGGTTACTCCTGGCTGTCTGCTCAGAAATAGTTCCTGGCAGGCACCGGGGACCATATGGGACACCAGGATTCGAACCAACCACCTTTGGTCCTGGATCGGCTGCTTGCAAGGCAAACGCCGCTGTGCTATCTCTCCGGGCCTGGGCTGAATCTTCTTAAAGGAACACATGAGGTTAAGCAGGATTTGGACACAAGATATAGAAGAAGGAAAAGCAGATGGAGGATTTCAAGGTAGCCACGGGAACAGTATACTTGACTTGTTGAATTTGAAGGTGGTTAGAGACACATAGGTTTGTCTTGGCTCTGCATTCAGGAATTACTCCTAACGGTGCTCAGGGGACTAGATGGGATACCAGGGATTGAATTTAGGTCATCAGTGTGTAAGACAAGTGCCCTACCCTCTTTACTATCTCTCCAGCCTCACCAGTTCCTTTTTTTTTTTTTTTTTTTTGGTTTTTGGGCCACACCCATTTGACGCTCAGGGGTTACTCCTGGCTATGCGCTCAGAAGTCGCTCCTGGCTTGGGGGACCATATGGGACGCCGGGGGATCGAACCGCTGTCCGTCCTAGGCTAGCGCAGGCAAGGCAGGCACCTTACCTTTAGCGCCACCGCCCGGCCCCACCAGTTCCTTTTAAGACTGAATTTTTGTCACTCTATCCCTGTACCTTGTAATTTTACCCTAGGAGATCTAAAATGACAGGCAGTATTAACATCTCCCTAAGGTCAAAGAGCTTGTTTAAGTTCATGTTACTAATGAGTGAAAGAACCAGGAACTTGAACACTGGCAGAGCTAGTCCTTGGACAGGGCAGTGAAGAGTAATAGATGTGCAGAATGTTCTGGGAGGTAGAAAACTAACCTGGTTCTTGATTCGATAAATTTCTCTCCGGGGCCCTGTTTCTTCATCTGAAAAGGAGAATCACTACATTTTTTGGAACATGCATCTTTCATTTTTATTCCAATATCATATCCTGAATTGTATTCACATCTTCATGAGTTGGGATGCCTGGACATTCTATTTTTCACACTTGCTTCGCTCTACAACAAGCCTGAAAATGAGGTGTATGTGTTTTGGTTTGGTTTGG
Source organism: Suncus etruscus (assembly GCF_024139225.1). Lineage (NCBI taxonomy): Eukaryota > Metazoa > Chordata > Mammalia > Eulipotyphla > Soricidae > Suncus > Suncus etruscus. Next base: position 75,671,653 of record NC_064859.1, read on the forward strand.
GGCCACACCCAGTGGTATTCAGTGCTTACTCCTGGTTCTGTGCTCAAAAATTACTCCTGGTTTACTGGGTGAAAGTAGGGGGAGATACATGTAAGAAACCAGGGATTGAACCAGGGTTGGCTTTGTGCAATGCCCTACCTACTGTGCTATAGTTCTGGCAGCATTTTCTTTTCATGCTCCACAATCACTTGCAGATGAGAAAAGAAAACATTTCAAACTTGTTGAATAAGGAATGGACAGAGGAGTCTTTTGAACTGTATTTACTTCGGCAAATCAATTGAGACTTCCTCTGCCCTTTTTGCTCCAATGAAAGAATTGAAATTATACTGACTGCTTTTCTCCAGTTACCTGCTACTGGCTACAGTTGTAAAGATCAATGTATTTTGGGTCCTTGAAGAAAGATTCTGGGTCCTACGAAGGCTTTATTCTAATGTCTCCCACCCAATGTGTGAAGCCATCCAAGAAAGGAAAGGAAGGGGAAAGGAACAAAGTGAGCACGTCTTGTCCCAGGCATGACCTTCCTGCCTCCAAGGCTCACCTCTCATCTTTGCAGCAAGCCCCAGAGGCACATAGGTCGGTGTCCTCCTTTTCAGAGATAACAACACTGCAGCTCAGTGATGTTAGGCGGTTTATCCGATAGTCTGATTCCAAAGCCTAATCTCTTTCTTTAATGCAGTGCTGGCTATCAAGGGACAATTATTTATTTTCTCAATCAGAGAAAAATGTGAAACACTTGGCTGTGTTCTATTTTTTTTTTTTTTTTTGGTTTTTGGGCCACACCCGGCAGTGCCCAGGGGTTACTCCTGGCTGTCTGCTCAGAAATAGCTCCTGGCAGGCACAGGGGACCACGTGGGACACTGGGAATCAAACCAATCTCCTTTGGTCCTGGATCAGCTGCTTGCAAGGCAAACACCACTGTGCTATCTCTCTGGGCCCGTGTGTTCTTAGTAAAGCCTAGAAAGAGTTGTCCCTTGCCAGTCCCCTCTTTCTGGAGTTACTGCAGTTATGTCTATGCTAGTTGAGTAAGAACATCTTAGGAGAACTGTCTGCATGAAATAATAGTTGAAGAGGGCACAAAAGACACCATATGGGAGAGGCTGGAGAAAATTGACAGACTGGATCCATCTTGTCCTTCTGGTTTCCAGCCTGCAGGACTGCGGGATCTTGCGCAGGTCTCAATGTATAACCAATGCCAACAGCAGAAACATTTCTGGAATATCTAGCCAGAGCCAAATGCTTAATAAGCTGGAGACAATTCAAGGTTGATGGAATTTCCTCACCCGCCTTTAATCCCAGGAAGAGATAGCATTCTTTGTGACCTGGGTTTTTTCAGGCTATGTATGTATATAAAGCATTTCATATAACCTGGGGCATATTTTCAAAACAGAGTAAACCTTGGTTTCATTTAGCAGTAGATTTCAGAGATTATGGGAGGAGTGTCTGTGTGTGTGGGGGGGTAGGGGGAGTAGTAGGATTGGGAGAGATTGGAAATGGGAGGTTGAAATCTACTTTAAATTGATTTATGAAAGAGTCTTTCCTTACAGATTAGGTATGTTGTTTATATTCTAATATACCTAGGGATCAGGCTCCATAGCTTGGCTTGTTTTCTCCTGATTTCTCTGTCTTAAAGGATGATCTCCTTGTACAGGGTAACTTGAGAAAATAATACAAGTTGGTTCAAAACAGATAAGTAGGTATATGATTACCTTTGAAAACTCCAAGTCAAAATACCCTTGGACAGGAGAGTGGGTTTTGTTTTTCCTCTGCCCTTTAATATGTAAGTTGTCCAACAAGATCTATTTATTTGCCTTTGAAATCCAATGTATTTGACTCAGTTCCGAGCTCTGATAAATTTGATGACACGGAGTTGCTTGTTATTGATGAGATAGATCTGATAATTATTTTTCTTATATTCTAAAGCAGTCATCATTGGGATATTGAATTTTATGTCGACTATATAATGTCAATTATGTCCAAACCCCACATCTGCATAGGAATATACCCTGAAAAGTAAAAAAGAGAATTTAAGTGTTAGCAGAGGTTATTTTCAAATCATAAAAATACAGGTGATTTTTATTTCTGCGGACTTCATTTTTCAGATTCTCCATAAGAAGCACAGAAAAATCATAATAAGCAGAAAACAAATGTTGTTTGAAAATAGGCAACCTTTAGGAGCCAGAGCAGTAGCAGAGCCGTAGGGCATTTGCCTCGCACGTGGCTGACCCATGACGGATGTAGGTTCAATCCCCGGCATCCCATATGGTTTCCTGAGCCAGGAGCGATTTCTGAGCACGTAGCCAGGAGTAACCCCTTAGTGTCGCCAAGTGTGGCCCTCAAACAAAAACAACAACAACAACAAAAAGGCAACCTTTAGAGGATCATCACCAACTTATAAACCCCAAATATAATATAAAAAATTTAAGCTGTAAGGAAGAGAGAGAGAGAGAGAGAGAGAGAGAGAGAGAGAGAGAGAGAGAGAGAGAGAGAGAGAGATATTAGAGATTTTGAGTAGTCCAGGGGCACAGACGGTTACTATTTTTTATTTTTATTTTGTTTTATGTTTGGGTCACACCCGGCAGCACTCAGGAGTTACTTCTGGTTCTATGCTCAGAAATCACTCCTGGCAGGCACAGTGGAACCATATGGGGATGCCGGGATTCGAACCACCGTCCTTCTGCACGCAAGGCAACCGCCTTACCTCCATGCTCTCTCCAGCCTGGTCACTATCTTTTTAAATAGGTACCCAGGAGTCATGGTGTCTGTTTCTTTTTCTTTTTAAGAAACAAGCTTGTGAGAGGAGCCCCTGTTTCTCGTAGGGAGGGTATCAGGAACCTCTGATGCCATCTCTGAGAAGCTAGGCCCATGACTCTGAAGGTAGACAGTAGGAAAGCTGAGGCTGAAGGGAACAACCTGGCTGCTCTTGCTGTGACCTAGTTCTGCAAGTTTGCTGGCAGTAGTAAGATGGACTCAGAGGCCCGAGTTTCTTTCTTAGTTCTGCAGTAAACCTGGGACTCCCAGCAGTCCATGCAGCTCCTAGGGTCACCCTGACTCCTGCTTGCCGATGAGGTCTGCTACCAGCTAGTTCCAAGCTTCCATTTACTCTGGCTGGAAAGCATGGCATGACTGGGTAAAGGCCAAGATCAGACCCCCAGGTTCCTCATCCACCCGCCCACTCCCTGGCATCTCTGCCTAACCTCCCTGTATGTCGCCAGGTTTCCTCATCGGTCGGTTTCAGGTCCTCCTTCGGGAAAGTGTTGCAAGGACTGAGTAATGCGCATGGCCCAATACCGGTGATACAGCAGCAGGTGTTGGGCGTTCCAAATGGCGTTAAGGTGCCCAGCCAGCGTGGGTGACCTTTTAAAAAGCTCCTTTATATTTTGATCCCCATCTGGGGCTTTCTTGGGACTGAACCTTAACCTCTTTCCCCAAATAACTGAAACAGCAATCACCTCACTCAAATGCTTTAAATAACTTTATGTTATACATTGGGGGGCAGTTCATTCCTGAGAAAACAGCCCTATTTTGGATCTGCTGCCCGCCCACCACCACCCAGAATAATTCTGAGATGTCTATCTTTCTCAGAAATCCGGGGAAACGCTGCACCGACAGACAGCAGGACGCACCCGCACCCGTTTCCTCCTGGACTCCAGAGAAAACGAATTCTCAGAGCTTTGTTGGTGAACAAGTACAGGTTCATCACGGGGGGTTGTCTTTGCATCAGAGCGCACGGATTATGGCCTCACTTGGCACTGCAGCTGGGCAGTGTATTCCCTTGCCACCCCGTCCCTCCTGGAGCCTTGCTGGGGCGCTTTGGAGAGGGTGGGCGCGCTTTGTTGGTGAACAAGTACAGGTTCATCACGGAGGGTTGTCTTTGCATCAGAGCGCACGGATTATGGGCTCACTTGGCACTGCAGCTGGGCAGCTTGCCACTCCGTCCCTCCTGGAGCCTTGCTGGGGCGCTTTGGAGAGGGTGGGCGCGCGTCTGATCTGCGGGATCTCTCACCTTGGCGGTCCAGGGCCGGTTCCCGCCTACGTGGCCCGGGAGGTTCTTTCCTCTGCCCAGCTGCGTGTTCCGAAACCTAAGTGCAATTGTGGAATGCGCAATTTTGCACAGGTCAGCTGCCCCCCAAGACACACCCGGTCGCCTGTCATGGGGAAATGGGGGTGTGTGTGTCCGTGTCTACGCATCCCCGGCTCCAACTTCTCTTTAGTTTTTGGGTCACACCAGGCGGCGGCGCTCAAGGGTTCCTCCTGGCTCTGCGCTTAGAAATCGCTCCTGGCAAAGGTTCGGGGGACCCATATGGGATGTCGGGATTCGAACCACCATCCGTCCTAGATCAGCTGCTTGCTAGGCAAGTGCCCTACCTAACTACCTCTCCCGCCCCTCCAATTTCTCTTTCTCCACATCTGATCCGGTTCACTTTGCAACGTCCTTGGGGTAGGAACCCCCATAAATGCTGCGCAATCCGAACCCGCATCCAGCTCTTGCAAGACATGCAGAAGGCTCGGGGGGTCACGTTCATCACCTTGCAAGCAGCGTGAGCTCCCCGGAGTGGACGCCCGGTGGCAGAGGCAGGTGTCCCGGCACGGGAGGGAGGCGATGGCCGAGTATGCAAATGGTCAGCGACCGGGCGGGGACCGGCGGCCGCCTCCGCACCCGGGATAAAAGCGCGGGGCGGGGCGCAACGCAGAAGCCGCTGCCTCCCGGGAGCCGGCCGAGCGCTCCCGCCCCGTGCCCGCCGCCACCCGGACCCGCGCGCGGCCCGCCTGCTCCGGGTAAGACGAGCTGAGCCGAGCCGGGGTGTCGGGGAGCCGTCGTGACGAGGGGGCAACAACAAACCGCGTGCTTCCCCCGTTCCGGTGCGCCGCATTTACCCCCTTGGGAACCCGGAGGCCAGGCGCCCTCACTGCACTGTGCGCTCCTCCCGGAGCCGCCACCTGGCCAGTGGCATCTCCGCTCCACCTGTTGGTGCCCGGGGCCGCCTGCACTTGGGCCGCCAAGAACTGCGCTGGCTGGGAGAGACTAAACGTTTCTTGGCTTGGAGCTGCTTAGGAGAGGGGGGGGGGGGGGCTGCTTGGAAGTTGCCAAGATGAAGGTTGCAGGATAGAGCTCCGGCTGGGGCCGTTGTCCTGTTTTATTTATTTATTCATTTATCTGTCTGTCTGTCTGTCTGTCTGTCTTCCACCTTTGGACCTTTCTATCTTGCACCCCTGAACATTCCTATCTATCTATCTATCTATCTATCTATCTATCTATCTATCTATCTATCTATCTATCTATCTACCTACCTATCTATTTCCCTTCCTTCCTTCCTTCCTTCCTTCCTTCCTTCCTTCCTTCCTTCCTTCCTTCCTTCCTTCCTTCCTTCCTTCCTTCCTTCCTTTTTTCTTTCTTTCTTTCTTTCTTTCTTTCTTTCTTTCTTTCTTTCTTTCTTTCTTTCTTTCTTTCTTTCTTTCTTTCTTTCTTTCTTTCTTTCTTTTCTTTCTTTCTTTCTTTCTTTCTTTCTTTCTTTCTTTCTTTCTTTCTTTCATCAACCTACCTATCTTCCACCTTGAACATTTCTTTTTTTTTTCTTTTTTTTTTGGTTTTTGGGCCACACCCGGCATTGCTCAGGGGTTACTCCTGGCTGTCTGCTCAGGGGTTACTCCTGGCTGTCTGCTCAGAAATAGCCCCTGGCAGGCACGGGGGACCACATGGGACACCGGGATTCGAACCAGGATTCGAACCAACCACCTTAGGTTCTGGATCGGCTGCTTGCAAGGCAAACACCGCTGTGCTATCTCTCCGGGCCCTTTTAAAGTGAATGTTTTTTTTTTAACCTTGAACATTTCTATCATCTATCTACCTACCTACCTATCTTCCACCCTTGAACACTCCTATCTATCTATCTATCTATCTATCTATCTATCTATCTATCTATCTATCTATCTACCTACCTACCTACCTACCTACCTATCTTCCACCCTTGAACATTTCTTTTGTTTGTTTGTTTGTTTGTTTTTGGGTCACACCCGGCGGCGATCAGGGGTTACTCCTGACTGCGCTCAGAAGTTGCTCCTGGCAGGCAAGGGGGGGGATTATATGGGATGCCGGGATTCGAACCACTGTTTGAATCAGCTGCTTGCAAGGCAAACGTTTGCCTTATGGTTGTGCTATCTATCTGGCCCTCCTTGAACATTCCTATCTATCAATTTATCTATCTATCTATCTATCTATCTATCTATCTACCTACCTTCAACCCTTGAACATTTCTTTCTATCTATCTATCTATCTATCTATCTATCTATCTATCTATCTATCTATCTATCTATCTATCTATGTACCTACCTATCTTCTACCCTTGGGCATCCAAGCATGGGAGAGTCTGGGAAGAAAGATGTGGATGTGGCCACATTTGAATGAGAGAACTAATGGACTTTAGAGGCCACAAATGCTGTACAGACATGGACCACGAAGCTGGGCAAGTTTCCCACCTCTGCAGTGTAGAAATTTGGTCCTGTGACAAAATCACTCCTGGGAGAGTCCCACGCCCCCTTATTTTACAGAGAAGTCCTCCTGACGTCCGTTTCTAATGCTTCAGAGTTGGGCAGTTAGGACTTAGGTGTGTCCAGGTGGCTTCTTGCGAAAATCCCTCCTTGACTCATTCCTACTTGGCATCCAAGAAGACAGTGGAGTGTATGGGACAGAGAAGTTTCCAGTATACTCTCAGGTCTCCACGTTTAGTGGGGAGAGTGAAAATTAAAAAAAAAAAAACACAATCAAACAAGTAGAAATCAACCCCACCCTACTTAAAACCAGGCAGAATCACCCTGCAGCTTTGGGTGTCTTCTTGCCTTACCTGAGGGCTTTCCAAATGGAGATAAGAACCTCTCTTTTTGCTTGAATGCCCTTGGAGCTTTAGAATGTAAACTGACAGGTCAAAAGAGACCAGAATGAGAAATGGGACAAGTGACAAATCCTGGAGAGGATTAATTCTGAGGATAGGGAGTGGTGAAGTAGAGATATTTGACACTTTTCTCCTCCTCTTTCAGTTTGTGTGTGTGCTGTTGTGGTTCTGGCTAGACACTGAATCAAAGAAGACTGGAAAGCATGTCGGAGTTTTGGCTAATTTCTGCCCCTGGTGATAAAGAAAATCTGCAAGCACTGGAGAGGATGAATATAGTAACCTCGAAATCCAACCTGTCTTATAACACCAAATTTGCGATTCCCGACTTCAAGGTAAAATTCCAGGAAGGAAGGAGAGAGATGATGGCTTGGGGTGTAGGGAGTCAAGGAGAAAAGAACAAAACAAATGTAGCAAAGCTGACTACTGTTGTGTGTGTGTATGTGTGTGATACACACAGACTAGAAAGCTGTAGCCTGTATATCTACCACTAAAGTTCAAAATTAATCATGATACCCATGGACTTAAGCTACAGGAAAGAACAAATAAATAGGGAGGGACTGGAGAGTTAGTGCAGCTGGTAAGTCATACACCCAGGATCAATCCCTAGCAATATATATGACCTCTGCATCCAACTAGAGTGATCTCTTAGCACAGAACGAGGAGTAGGTCCTAAGCACTGCAGGGGTAGCTCAAAAACCCAAATAAAAGCAAATAAATATAAAAGGGAGAGAACACTACAGATAGCAATGTCTAATGCTTCAAATCATGGGCAGAACCTTTTACACATTGAGTTCTGATGAATCTCCTCCCATTCTTCCTGCTCTGTCTTCTTTAAGTGTGTAATCTTGGAGCCTTGCTCTCTGGATTTAGGAGTCAGGTGGGAAATTCAATGTCCCTTTACTTTTGATCAAGTTGGAAAGGTGACAGCAAGAAATAGGTGGTGCATGCAAGTCTTAATGCTCTTACTGTGATGCGTAGAGTTCGAATGAAACAAGCATGAAACAGGAGCACAACACGGATCATTTCTTTGCAGTGCTTCATGAGACTGTAAACTTCCAATGGGGAGAAACTAGAAACTGTCTTCTAAAAGAGAGAGAGAAGGCTGGTATATAGCCCTGTGGTTAGAGCACTTATCTGTCATGTATGAAACCCTGAATTCAATCCCTGGCACTGGGAGGGGAAGCAGAGATAAATGCATTGCAGGTGGCAGTGGTAGAGGATTGATATTAATTAGCACTTCGGTCAAATTGCCTTATAATAAAATACCTTATAATAGGGAAGTCTTTTTTTTTTTTTGGTTTTTGAGTCACACCTGGCAGCCCTCAGGGGTTACTCCTGACTTTGCTCAGAAATCATTCCCAGCATAGGGGACCATATGGGAGGCTGGGATTTGAACCGCAGTCTGGTCTAGATTGGCTATACGCAAGGCAAACACCTACATCTGTGATATCTCTCTGGCCCAGGATAGTCCTTTTTTTTTTTTTTTTTTTTTGTTTTTTTTTTTTTTTTTTTTGGGCCACACCCGGTGACGCTCAGAGGTTACTCCTGGCTATGCGCTCAGAAGTCGCTCCTGGCTTGGGGGACCATATGGGACACCGGGGGATCGAACCGCGGTTCGTCCAAGGCTAGCGCAGGTAAGGCAGGCACCTTACCTCCAGCGCCACCGCCCGGCCCCAAGGATAGTCCTTTTTTAAGCAGTTTGAAGCTTGTAGTAATTTCCACACTAAGAACCATCATTTCATCATTTGAAAGGGACCTCCGTCAATGACAGTGAGTGGAAATGCTGCTTGTCCAAGCCTATCCTCTGCAGGATTATTGTTAAAAAATCTCAAAAAGTGCAGAAAAAAAGCACTGACTGGACTATCTTGAAGTAGAAGAGCTTCCAAATATAATTTCTTTTGTGTGTGTGTGTGTGGGGTTGTCCCACCCGGCAGCGCTCAAGGGTCACTCCTGGCTCTACACTCAGAAATCGCTCCTAATGGGCCCACAGAGATAGCACAGTGGTGTTTGCCTTGCAAGCAGCCGATCCAGAACCAAAGGTGGTTAGTTCGAATCCCGGTGTCCCATATGGTCCCCGTGCCTGCCAGGAGCTATTTCTGAGCAGACAGCCAGGAGTAATCCCTGAGTATCGCTGGGTGTGGCCCAAAAACAAAAAAAACAAAAAACTTATGAACGAATCCTTATGCACACTGCATATATCTTATTTTGCAATGAAGAAACAAAACAGATACAAATACAATATGTGGCCTGCGGGCCATAGTTTGAGGACCACTGGACAAGACTGCTCATAGAGAAGGCCTGAGATCAGACTTTGCTCTCCTGTGCCTTCCTTCCTCTGCAGGAATGTGGGAATGCTTCCTGTTGGCCAAAGGAAAAGTCCTCAACCCACTACATTCCCTTAAGAAGTCTTCCAGTTTCCACTTTGGCCTCTGACCAAGAACAACTAACTCAAGTTGAATGTTGTGGACGTCCTGGAAATTTTGTGGTTGAAAGGTACCCTCATTGAAAAGTGCTAGAAAACGACCCTCTAATGTTCTTACCATTTCTCTAGGTGGGGACCTTGGACTCCCTCGTCGGCCTCTCTGATGAACTGGGGAAACTTGATACCTTTGCTGAAAGGTAAACTATTTCTTATTTACTACATACAAGTGCAAATTTGACATTGCGTGTGAAGGACACAGGCCTCTTGCACTGGCCAGATCTATACTTGCCCAAATCTGATGCTAGAAGTCACTAAAAAGATTAGGCTGGTGAGAATGCGGGTCAATGGGAGCACTAGGGACACTTGTGATAGTTCTCTGTGTAAGTAGCAGGCACCATTCTATCTCTATTTAAGGAGATTGCCTACAAAATGAAAATGCCCATGACATAAGGTACTGAAACATTTGGAGACTAATTGGTGGGTGCTGTGTCTTCAGCCCTAGCCTCAGGCTTTGGCTTTGGTTTTGTGGTGAGGGACACATGAAGAAGAGTCCAGATGACAAAAGAAAATCTGTTCAGGGGCTATTATTTTTTTTTTCTCTCTTTTCTCTCTTTTGAAGCTGTGTCTTTGTAATTTCTTATGAGAGCCTTTCAGAGATAGTCTGTACAGAGACAAGCAGATATGAATCTTTTCTTTAAAATAGTTTTATGCACATGACAGCGCATGTTCTGAACTGCTTTTGTAATCATTCATCTTACAATTTTATGCTAGCACATGACAACTGCTGTTATATTGTCTTCCTTTGACATACTTTATTTCTTGAGGAGCTGGGGATCAAACCCAGATTCTCAAATATCAAGGCAAATGCTCTGCCTTACACATCTTTACCTGGCTTCCATTTTTTTGTACCTGCATGAATGGGATGATTACAAGTTGAAATGCTGCCTCAGTCTGTTTGCATGTAAAATTTTATAGATATAGCCATGCTACCTTGCCACAAACTTGTTGCTTTTCCTTTCTCATCCGTATAGTGAAATAATGGCTGCCCTTTCTTTGCTGTCATGGCAGAGCACAGAGACTCAAAATAGTGTTAGCAAATCCCAGGACATGTTTTTAAAGATATGTTTTTAAAGTCCTGGGACAGGGAAATTGATACCAAGAGCTGGAGTGCAAGATCGGGGGGAGTGGGACTGGCTTTTATCCCTGGCACATCATGGCCGCACTACCCAAGAACTTTAGTTTTGAATGGGAGTAACCCTTCAGCCACTATAGGGTGCCTTTCCCCCCAAAAAATCTCAGAAAATATGACTTGACCCTGGGTCAGAGAGGATAGCACAGGGTACATAAATGCTGTCTTACATGCTGACTCACAAGGTTTCTGTGCACAAAGCCTTAAGCACTGTTGGGACCCCATCCCTCACAAATACTGGCTTAATCCTAATTAACAACTCCTTTCTTTCTTCTTCTTAAAAAATTTTTTTTGGGCCCGGAGAGATAGCACAGCGGTGTTTGCCTTGCAAGCAGCCGATCCAGAACCAAAGGTGGTTGGTTCGAATCCCGGTGTCCCATATGGTCCCCCGTGCCTGCCAGAAGCTATTTCTGAGCAGACAGCCCTGAGCAACGCCACGTGTGGCCCAAATACCATAAAAAAAAAAAAAAAAATTTTTTTTTTTTTTCAGATTTTGTGTCACACCTTATGATGTTCAGGTAGTACACCTGGATCTGCACTTAAGAATTACTCTTTGCAGTACCTGGGAAACCATATGGGATGCCAGAAATCAAATCTGAGTCACGCATGTGCAAGGCAAGAGCCCTACTCATTGTACTATAGCTCTGGCCCCAGCTGCTCCTTTCTTGACTCTTCTGCCATAGGGATAAAAGGCCCAACAAATTGGAAGCCCACCCACTGTCCCAATTGGCTCATGCTCCAATTTTTTAATTTATTTTTATTTGCCATGCCAGAGACCTGACCCACATTTCCTTCATGCAACTTGGTTCTGAAGCTACATTCCTTACCCTGACTTAATTTTCTGAGCAGCTTGAGCTCAGGCAGGAAAAGTTTGCTGTGCTGACTTCAGAAAGGTGCCATCAGGAGAGAAAGCTCAATGGCCTCAAAACATGTCTTGCCTATGCGAGGTTCTGATTTGATCCCCAGTACCATACATAGTCTTTTTTTTTTTTTTTTTTTTTTTTTTTTTTTTTTTGGTTTTTGGTCACATCCGGCAGTGCTCAGGGGTTACTCTTGGCTCAGAAATCGCTCTTGGCAGCTCGGGGAACTATATGGGATGCTAGAATTTGAACCACTGTCCTTCTGCAATGCAAGGCAAACACTATCTCCATGCTATCTCTCTGGCACCATATATGGTCTTCTGAGCACCGTCAGGAGTAACTTCTTTTTCAGAGCCAGAAACAACCACTGAGAACTGCCAGGTGTGGCTCAAAACCCAGACAGACAGACACAACATATCCTCCTCCTAAAAAACAGAAGGCTGACTTCCCAGACACTCTGCTTTCTATCTTTCTAGAACTTTCTTTTTTTTTTTTTTTTTTTTTTTTTTTTTTTTGGTTTTTGGGCCACACCCTGTGACGCTCAGGGGTTACTCCTGGCTATGCGCTCAGAAGTTGCTCCTGGCTTCTTGGGGGACCATATGGGATGCCGGGGGATCGAACCGTGGTCCGTCCTAGGCTAGCGCAGGCAAGGCAGGCACCTTACCTCCAGCGCCACCGCCCGGCCCTTTCTAGAACTTTCTGCAGCACCAAATGCATCTTCTTGCTAGTCTTTAAACTTGTCTTATTCATTAAAATGAAAGGTGACTCCATAAGTCCTAAAATTCTGTGATTGTGGATTACTATTTTTACTTCAATATTTTTTTCTTTTTAATTTCAGTAAGGTTTCTTGGCTACCTCTTTGTTGCCTGGGTTGATCATGCTGGTAATATAGTATAGTTTGAAGAAATAATACAGGGGTGGAGAGATAGTACAGCTGGTAACTCACTTGCTTCGTAGACAGTCTATCTGGGTTCAATACCCAACACTGCATTTGGTCCCTATGTCCCCCCAGGATTGAGTCCTGAACACAAAGCCTAAAGTAAATCTGAGCATATAGCAAGGTGTGGCCCAAAAATCAAACAGAAGAAATAAAGCAGAGGTCAGGGATGTGGCTCTACAGTAGAGCATTTGCCCTTATTTGTTTGAGGCTCTGAGTGCCACTAGAAGGAAGGAAGGGAGGGAGGGAGAAGGCAAGAGAAGGAGGGAGGGAGGGAGAAGAAAGGGAGGGAGGGAGAGAGGGAGGGAGGGAGGGAGGAAGAAGGAAGGAAGGAAGGAAGAAGGAAGGAAGGAAGGAAGGAAAGGAAGGAAGGAAGGAAGGAAGGAAGGTAAAGAAGGAGTTAGTGAGGGAGGAAGGAAGATTACATATCAATGTACAAACTAACAAGGTTAAGATTGTAATTGCGAGAAAGGTAGGACCTGTATAACAAGATCTTTTAAATTTTGTTTAAACAATTTAATTTAAATTAATTTTTAAACAGGTTATTGATGGATTGATTGATTGATTGGTTTTTGGGTCATACCCAGTGATGCTCAGGGGTTACTCCTGGCTCTGTGCTCAGAAATTGCTCCTGGCACGCTCGAGGGAACCATATGGGATGCCAGGAATCAAACTCAGGTCCATCTTGGGTTGGCTGCATGCAAGGCAAATGCCCTACCGCTGTGTTATCTCTCCGCCCCAAATTTATTTTTATTATTTAATTTATTTTGTGGATTTTTTTTTTTAGGGGGAGCACACCTGGCAGTGCTTGGGGCTATTTCTAGCTCTGCTCCAGGATGGGTTGTTCCTGGCAGAATTCAAGGAACTGCATTATGATGCAGATTGAACTCAGACTCAGTCTATTAATCCATCTCTCTGGTCTTAAAATTATTTTAAATCATTTTATTTAAGTTATTTAATAATATAAATGGTTGAGATCAAATCCAGCGCCTTACACATGCAAGTACTCCACCATCGAGCTACCGACAGTTACTTTGAGTAACTGAGTAACTCAATTACTCAGTTACCTTAAGTCCAACAGTTACTTTGGGGGTTTGGGGGTACTCATCCAGCTGTACATAGGGACTACTTCGGATTCAGGCTGCCAGTACTCAGGGAATTTTACAGTGCTAGGGCTGGAATCTGGGCATACACTCAGCCCTTGGAGCTATTTTTCTGGGCACTGAAGTTTTGTGTTGATGTTACTGGTTTCTTTCCTGTTTTACTTTTTTTGGTTTTGTTTTATTATATTTTAGTTTTTAATTTTGGGGATCAAGGGCACATCCTGCTGTGCTCAGGGCTTACTTCTCTCTTTGTACTCATGGCTAGCTCCTGGCTGTGCTCAGGGCTACATTTATGGAGCCATGTACCAAGCGTAGGTCAGCTGTATGCAACGCCAATTCCTTACCTGGTGTATTATCTCTCTGGCCCTCCAAGGTTTTTTGTTGTTGTGTTGTTTTTTTATAAGTCTGGTGTGGTAAAAATGAAAACCTACTGTGGATTGCTTTAATTTTCCTTGTGTCTATATATTCTTACAAACTTTCCTATTAGGTAAAAAAAATATTAGGATGTGGTCTTAGCACAGACCAGATTCTCAGTTTCAACACTATTCTAGATCTTGGATATTGGCATCAAAGAATCAGCTGCTCTCAGAACCATGAGTCTCTCTCAAGTCCTCTGCAATGCTCTCTGTGCCCTTTGGGAAGTACTCGCGTGTTTTTAGGTAAATAATGCCAGCTGGGCTTGTAACCGAGGCAGCAGAAACCTGCCCGCACTGCTTCTGGCCAGGCCAGCAGAGAAGGCCCCAGAGTTTTCAAGGTGTATTGTTTCCATATCCTTTTATTATTTATTTACTTGGGGGCACTAAGTGTTTTTCCGTGTAGCTGCAAGGCAGGTTTTGCCCTTACCACCACTTTCCCTTCGTTTTTGACTTCCTCATCTATATACCCCTTGCTAATTTATTCTGTATTTATACTGGAAATTCATGGGCATTTGGGAAACATGATTTTATCTTTAAGCTACCTCCCTCCCTCACCCGTGGTTGTGTTCTTTTCGTGGGGGACACACCTGACTCTGCTTATGGTCTATGGCTAACTTGGTGTTAAAGGGACCACGTAGTGCCAGGGATTAAACCTGCACCTAGCATGTAAAAGATGATCACTAACTCTGGGCTACCCCAGGCCTCCTTGCACCCCTCCTCCCTCCCATACACACTTTTATTAATTAGCTTTTGGGCCACACACAGCAGTTTTTAAGGTTTACTCTTGGCTCTGTGCTCAGGAATCAGTCCTGTCAGAACTAGGAGTATGTAGGTGCTAAAGATTGAATCGGGGTCAGCCACAGGCGAGACAAGCAATTTCAACCCTGTTCTTTCTCCCTGGCCTGGTCCTTTCTTCCCCTTCCAAAAATGCTCTTCAGGGGCTGCAGCGATAGCTCACCTGGTAGGGCATTTTTGCCTTGCATGTGGCCAATCCAGGTTTGCTCTCCAGCATCCCATATGGTCCCCTGGGCCTGCCAGGAGTAATTTCTTTTCTTTTCTTTTCTTTTCTTTTCTTTTCTTTTCTTTTCTTTTCTTTTCTTTTCTTTTCTTTTCTTTTCTTTTCTTTTCTTTTCTTTTCTTTCTTTTCTTTTCTTTTCTTTTCTTTTCTTTTCTTTTCTTTTCTTTTCTTTATTTTATTTTATTTTTTTGAGGGGAGGATCACACCCGGCGGTGCTCAGGGGTTACTCCTGACTGTCTGCTCAGAAATAGCTCCTGGCAGGCACGAGGGACCATATGGAACACCGGGATTTGAACCAACCACCTTTGGTCCTGGATCGGCTGCTTGCAAGGCAAACGCCGCTGTGCCATCTCTCGGGCCCGCCAGGAGTAATTTCTGAGCACAGAGTCAGAAGTGACTCCTGAGAGCTGCTGGGTGTAGCCCCAAAACAACACCCCCCCAAATAACAAAACAAAAAATGCTCTTCATAATTGTACTTATTAATTTTATGTGGTGCTGAGGATTAGACCCAGAATCATCAGCAAAGTGAGTGCCCCACTGCCAAGCCCCATCCCAATACTTTTTGTTTATTTTGGGGCCACACCTGGTGGCACTCAGGGATTACTCCTGGCTATGCACTCAGAAATTACTTCTGGGGGCCGGGGGCGGTGGCGCTAAGGTAAGGTGCCTGCCTTGACTGCGCTAGCCTTGGACGGAACGCGGTTCGATCCCCCGGTGTCCCATATGGTCCCCCAAGCCAGGAGCAACTTCTGAGCGCATAGCCAGGATTAACCCTGAGCGTCACTGGGTGTGGCCCAAAAACCAAAAAAAAAACAAAACAAAACAGAAATTACTTCTGGCAGCCTCAGGGAATCATATGGAAATTCTGGGGATCAAGCCCCGTCCTTTCCTCATTGGCAAGGCAAAAGCCCTACCACTGTGCTATCACTCAGGCCCCATCCCCAGCACTTTTATAGTATCTTAACTGTGTTGTGATTCAGGTTGAATTATTGCAGTTCATAAGTCCTTGAGCCTTCAGCTAGAACTTCATCTGGAGCTAGAACCTTCCACACACTGTTGGTCACTGTCCTTTATTCCAGATCACCTTATCTGGCATGTAGAATAGCTGCTCTCTTACCCACATGGTTCCATGGAGTTGACCAAGGGCTGACTGATCCAAGATTACTTTTCTGAGAGTGAATGTCTGCTTAGCATTGCAGCTCTAGGGAGCAGGTCCTCCTAAGGACATTCTGAAGAGAAGAAAATTATCATTTGTCATAGTTACCCAAGATCCCCTTCTCTGTTACTCCAAGAATGTCCTTTGTGCCATTAGACAAATATTAGTTGAATTGCTTATGCTGTTTGCTGTCTGGACTCCACTCAGGTGCTTGTCACTCAGACACTGCATGTCTACTATTTTTCTTGCCTTCTCGTAAATGACTTTTGAATCCTTGCCTGTGCGTCAATGGGGCTTTCCAAGCTTCCCCAGCCCTAGTGTTTGGGATCTGCCAATTATCCTATCCAGAGACAGCTAAGGGCACTCCTCCTCAGAGCACTGCCATTTCTACAGCAGCTTTGTACTTTTACTTGGGGGAGCCTTGGCTAATATCTCTGTCCCCCGTTAGACTGTGGCTATGTACATAATCAAAATCCTAAGAACTAACTGAAGAAATGGAAGAAAAAAACCTTTTCCTATTCTGTACAAGGAAACAGGTTGGCCAGAGAGAAGCTTTTAGAGCAGGGTGGATTGGGGCAGAGACTCCAGGCCTGACCTAAAATAAAATAGTCTGTTTGTGCCATTCTGCCTCCAATCAATTCAAGGCCCAGTAAGACTTAGTGCCCTGTCACTTTTGTTGTTCTTTTGGTTTGGTTTTGTTTGTGAATCAAACCCAGTGATGCTTGGGGGCTACTCCTGGCCTGGTTCTTGAGGAAACATTGATGCTGGGCATTAAACCTGGAGCTTCCACACACAAACATTCACTCCAGCCCTTTCAGACATATCTCCAGACCCAATATCCTGAGTTTTATATGAAATAATTTAAAAAGTGGGTTTTCTCCTTCTCTTCTATCCTCCCAGCATTCACCCACCATCAATCATTGCCATTTTTTATGATAAAACTTTATGGTCCTTGAAAATATAGACATTAGAGTTGCTGGTGTGGTAGTCATTTGCTCAGATAATTATTCTTGACATTAAGAAAAAAGTCTTGGGGCCGGGCGGTGGCGCTAGAGGTAAGGTGCCTGCCTTGCCTGCGCTAGCGCTAGCCTTGGACAGATCGCGGTTCTATCCCCCGGTGTCCCATATGGTCCCCCAAGCCAGGAGGGACTTCTGAGCGCATAGCCAGGAGTAATCCCTGAGCGTCACTGGGTGTGGCCCAAAAACCAAAAAAAAAAAAAAAAAGTCTAGGGGCCTGGAGAGATAGCACAGCAGCGTTTGCCTTGCTAGCAGCCCATCCAGGACCAAAGGTGGTTGGTTTGAATCCCAGTGTCCCATATGGTCCCCTGTGCCTGCCAGGAGCTATTTCTGAGCAGACAGCCAGGAGTAACCCCTGAGCACCACCGGCTGTGGCCCAAAAACCAAAAACCAAAAAAAAAAAAAAAAAGTCTAATATACTTAGACTTTAAAAAAATCAAATGGCAGGCTGGAGAGATAGCATGAAAGTAGGGCATTTGCCTTGCATGCCGAAGGATGGTGGTTCAAATCTCGGCATCCCATGTGGTCCCCCGAGCCTGCCAGGAACAATTTCTGAGTGAAGAGCCAGGAGTAAACCCTGAGCACTTACAGCAAAAACCAAAACTAAAAAACAAACAAACAAACAAACAAATGGCATATAGAAGTGCAAAAAAACACAAAAAGTCTCACTTTATCCCCAGTCCCTTTCCTCAAAGCAAGGGAGCCAGTAGTGGGGTTTCCTATGGTTCTTCCCATCGTGAAATAAAATAAACCAAAAGAAACAAACACACACATACACACATTCATGATTCAGCCCAAATATTTACACATTGTGAAGTATTTCGTTTGAGATACTTACTATGCACTGATTTTTAAAATATGTTAAGTTCCTGGGGCAGAAATTCACACCTCGATAATGCAAAGATCCTGTTGATAATTTCTTTGGAATAACTGGCAGGAAGAGGTGGGTGGGTATCAGATTTTATTTTTTTGGTTTATGGATCACACCCGGCAGCACTCAGGGGTTACTACTGACTCTATGCTCAGAAATCGCTCCTGGCAGGCTCAGGGGACCATATGGGGTGCCGGGATTTGAACCACCGTCCATGCTATCTCTCCGGCCCGTAGATTTTTTTTCATTACATTATTTTTTTAGTTTTTTAGTTTTTGGGTCACACCCGGCGGTGCTCAGTGGTTACTCCAGACTCTATGCTCAGAAATCGCTCCTGGCAGGCTCAGGGGACCATATGGGACCACCGGGATTCGAACCAACCACCCTTTGGTCCTGGATCGGCTGCTTGCAAGGCAAACGCCGCTTGTGCCATCTCTCCGGGTCCTCATTACATTATTTTTATTTAATTTATTGCAGATATACAGATACAAAGTTATTTTTTTGTTTTGTTTTGTTGGGGTTTTTTGAGGGGGGGCCACACCCGTTTTATGCTCAGGGGTTACTCCTGGCTAGGAGCTCAGAAATTGCCCCTGGCTTGGGGGGACCATATGGAACGCCGGGGGATCAAACCACGGTCCTTCCTTGGCTAGTGCTTGCAAGGCCTTACCTTACCTTACCTTACCTTACCTCTTGCGCCACCCGCCAGCCCCACAAAGCCACAAAGTTGTTTATAATTGATTTTCAGTCATACAATGTTCCAACACCTGTTCCTTCACCAGTGTACATTTCCTGCTACCAATGTCCCAGTTTCCCTCTCCACTTCCCAGCTTGCCTCTATGGTGAGCAATTTCCCCCCCCCCCCCCTCTCTCTCTCCTCTTTCCTCTTTAGACACTTTCGTTTGCAATAGTGTTCCTGAGAGGGTATCATGCATATCACTTTACACCCAGTTTTTGTCCAGACTGATCATTCTCAACTATCATTACCATAGTGGTCCCTTCTCTGCCCTAACTGCACTCCCTGCTATTTGTGGCAAATTTCCTACGAGGTCACAGCCTTCCTGGCCCTTGTTTCTATTGTCTTTGGGTATTATTCTAATACTATGCTTGTTTATGTCCTGCAAATAAGTGTTATCATTCTATATCTATCCTTCTCCCTCTCAGTATGATACATACTTCCCATGTCTGTAAGATCCAGGTGGGCTTTTACATTAAAAGGAAAATATTTAAAGACATGAGGAAGATGGAGAAATGCCTTTGTTATGGATTAATAGCTGGGTGTCATCTTAATACATGTCCATCTATATATAAACAAATTTCACTACTTCACTTTTCCTAACAGCTGCATAGTATTCCATTGTGTAGATGTACCAGTTTCTTTATCCACTCTGTTCTTGAGTACTTGAGTTGTTTCCAGTTTCTGGTTATTGTAAAGAGAGTTTCAACTGAACATAGACATTGCATTTTTGGGCCTCATTGGTATATTTCCAGGAGTGGTATTGCTGGGTCCAAAGGAGGCTCAATTTCTAGTTTTTTTGAGGAATATCCATGTTGTTTTCCAAAAGGATTGGACCAGCCGACATTCCACCAGCAGTAAATAAGAGTCCTTTGCTCCTTGCATCCATGTAGCACTGGTTGGTCTTATTCTTTTTGATGTGTGCCAGTCTCTGTGGCGTGATATGGTACCTCTTTGTTGTTTTGATTTGCATCTCCCTTATGATTAGTCATGTGGAGTATTTTTTCATATGCCTTTTGGCTATTTATATTTCTTCTTTAAGGAAGTTCCTGTTCATCTCTTCTCCCCGTTTTTTTGAGGAGGTTGGGTTGGAAGTTTTTTCTTCTTCCTTTTTTTGGGGGGGGTTGGGCCACACTCAAAACTCAGGGGTTACTCCTGGCTGTGCACTCAGAAACCACTCATGGCAGGCTCAGGCATGGGAGGGATGTAACTATATGATATGCCAGGAATTGAACCCTGATCGGCCACATGCAAGATAACTGCCCTATCCACTGTGCTATCGCCTTGGCTCAAGTTTTTCTTTTTAAGCTCTACCAGTGCTTTATGTACCTTGAAATTAACTTCTTAGATGGGTATTGGAGAAATAGTTTATCTTATTCTATGTATAGTCTTTGTATTCTGGTTATCGTTTCCTTTGAGGTTCAGAAGCTTTTTAGTTTAATGTAGTTTCATTTGTTTATCTTTATTTTCACTTGCTTGGTCAGTGGTGTTTCATCCTTGAAGATACCTTTAGCTCAGTGTTATAGAGAGTTACGCCTATATATATCCTCTATACACCTTCTAGACTCAAGTATATGTTAAAGTCTTTAATTAAATTTTTTGAGGGGTTTTGGGTCAAACCCAGCAGCGCTCAGGGGTTACTCCTGGCTCTATGCTCAGAAATTGCTCCTGGCAGGCTCAGGGGATTCTAACCACCTTCCTGCTGAATGTAAGACAAATGCCCTACATCCATGCTATCTCTCCAGCCCCCTTTAATTAATTACTTTTTTGTTTGTTTGTTTTTGGGCCACACCTGGTGGTGCTCAGGAGTTACTCTGGCTGTCTGCTCAGAAACAGCTCCTGGCAGGCACGGGGGACCATATGGGACACCGGGATGCGAACCAACCACCTTACGTCCTGGATTGGCTGCTTGCAAGGCAAACGCCGCTGTGCTATCTCTCCAGGCCCCTAATTAATTTTTAATTAAATTTTGGGAAAAGCATTAGAAAGAGGTCTCGGGCCCGGAGAGATAGCACAGCGGCATTTGCCTTGCAAGCAGCTGATCCATGACCAAAGGTGGTTGGTTCGAATCCCGGTATCCCATATGGTTCCCCGTGCCTGCCAGGAACTGTTTCTGAGCAGACAGACAGGAGTGACCCGTGAGCATCGCCGGGTGTGGCCCAAAAACCAAAAAAAAAAAAAAAAAGAAAGAGGTCTGAGTTCATTATTTTGCATGTAGCTGGTTAGTTTTCCTACCACCACTTGTTGTTTCACTCTTTTATACTTTTTTGTTCCTTTATCAAAGATTAACTGACTATACCTGAGGATTTGTCTCAGGATATTCGATTCTATTCCATTGACCTGAGGGTTTGTCTTTATTCCAATATCATTCTCTTCTAATTACTACCACTTTGTAGAAAAATGTGAAGTTGGAGAAAGTGATGCCTCCCATCTTATTTCCAAGAATTGCTGTAGCTACTCAGGGGGATTTTCTTATTTTGAGTGGGATTTTTCCCCTACTAGCTGCATTTTTTTATACTTTTTTTTCAACTGAACAAATTATCCATTTATTTTTATATATCAAGTCAGTTCTCTGGGGCTACTCCTGGCTTGGTTCCCCAGGGGTTGGACCCAGAGGTGCTGGGAATGGAACCAGAGGTTCCTGCATTCAAAGCTTATACATCAAATCTTTGAGCTATTTTTCTAGAAATTTATCAATTTCATTAGTTTCCCAAGTTGTTTTTGCAAAGTTTACTAATATACATATTTTCATATAGTTTTGTAATGTCTGCTAATTTTTAATTTGGAGGGACATACCTGGTGATGCTTAGGGGGTCTCTTGACAAAACTCAGGGGACCATGCAATGCCAGGGATGAAACCAAGCCTTTTAAAATTGGTGGGGGGGG
Organism: Suncus etruscus; assembly: GCF_024139225.1. NCBI lineage: Eukaryota > Metazoa > Chordata > Mammalia > Eulipotyphla > Soricidae > Suncus > Suncus etruscus. Next base: position 75,693,148 of record NC_064859.1, read on the forward strand.
GGGCAGAGTGATAGCACAGCAGGAAGGCATTTTCCCTGAACATGGCTGACCTGGGTTCAATCCTCCTCAGCATCACATATGGTCTCCCGAGCACCACCAGGAATAACCCTTGAGTGCAGAGGCAGGAGTAATGCCTGAGCATCACCAGGTGTGACCCCCAAACAAACAAATTTAAATAACCACAATATATGGATTTTGAAAGTTGTTGATAGTTGAGTTTTAGTTATACAATGTTCTAATTTTCCACCACCAGTTTCCCTCGTTCCACCCTTCTAGCCAGCATCTATGGCACTTCTCTCTCTGTTTCTCTCTCTCTGTTTCTCTCTCTCTGTTTCTCTCTCTCTCTCTTTCTCTCTACACACACACACACACACAGACACACACACACACACACACACACACACACACACACTCCCTTCCATTTTTCTTTTAGACACTGTGGCTTTGCAATAATGTTACTGAAGGAGTACCATGCATATCAATTTACCTCCTTTCTGCAGAGTCATTATTTTCAACTATAATTGTCATGATGGTCCCTTCTCTGCCCTAACTGTACTTCTTCCCCCTCATTTTCTATTGTAAACCCAATCCTCTTGCACGCAGTACATGACCTCAGCCTTATGAGCTTCCTCACTTACTTGTGTCTCATTTCTACCCAGGGACTTGTCCACTTCACACTTTAGGAGAAACAGCTTTTTCTCTCTCAGCTTTCTAAGTCACTTTTATCACTTTGGATTTCTTGGGGTTTTTTTGTTTGTTTGCTTGTTTGTTTGTTTGTTTGTTCTTCGGGGTTTGGGGCCACACCCGGCGGTGCTCAGGGGTTACTCCTGGCTGTCTGCTCAGAAATAGCTCCTGGCAGGCACGGGGGACCATATGGGACACCGGGATTCGAACCAACCACCTTAGGTCCTGGATCGGCTGCTTGCAAGGCAAACACCACTGTGCTATCTCTCCGGGCCCAAAACAAAGTTCTCTATGTTTTTTTTTCTTTTGGGGCCACACCAGCGATGCTCAGGGGTTACTCCTGGCAGGCACGGGGGACCATATGGGGGATTTCTAACTTTATTTGTTTTTGTTTCTGGACCCACCCATTGACACTAAGGGGTTACTCTTGGCTATGCACTCAGAAATTGCTCCTGGCTTAAGGGACCATATGGGACGCTGGGGTATCGAACCGTGATCTGTCTTAGGCTAGGGCTTGCAAGGCAGACACCTTACCTCTAGTGCCACCGCTCCGGCCTCGAGGATTTCTAACTTTAAATTTCTGCCACTGATCCTGCTTTCCTTCCTCGTGCTTTAATGGGGTCTCTGTTCCATTTCCTCTTTGCTTCAGTCAGTAACACTCACAGCAGAGTTTTTTTCTTGAAGATTACAATACTTTGATACATGCTCTTTTCAAGATCATTCCCTCCATCCTAGATATTTTGCACATGTTTAATGTCCTTTTCTTTTTTTTCTTTTTTTTTTTTTTGGTTTTTGGGCCACACCCGGTGATGCTCAGGGGTTACTCCTGGCTGTCTGCTCAGAAATAGCTCCTGGCAGGCACGGGGGACCATATGGGACACCGGGATTCGAACCAACCACTTTTGGTCCTGGGTTGGCTGCTTGCAAGGCAAACGCCGCTGTGCAATCTCTCCGGGCCCATGATGTCCTTTTCTTTATCTAGTGAAGGCTTCTGTTTATGTTTCTCACTGATTCTGTCACTTGGTTGCCTGGGAAAGTACTACTTCCTTTGGGAATTTGCAAGCCCATCTCTTGCTGCTTAGAGAAAACACTCGGATCCTTCAGGTGGGTGGATTCTATTTTCATTAGCTAGCATCACTCTTGGACAACACTGGCAGTGATTTTTTTCAGATCTGTGGCAGCCTGAAAGTTTGTGTACTTGCTACTCTTTGCTCCCCAAACACATCCAGGCCTTTGTGAGCTGTTTACTGTGAGGGTCGCCATTGGGCATTTGTTCCGAGGAGCTTCTGTTTGGATTTTTATCTTGAGTTTCTGTCCTATTGAGGTGGATGCTTCCCTGTGTCAGTAACTTCTGCTTCTCCCTCATCCATTGTGTGTCAGGCCCTGAAAGAGGTGCTTCTATTTCTCCTTTTGTTCCCCTAAATTGTTGGAGAGCTCAGAGTAAGAGTGTGTGTGTATGTGTGTGTGTGTGTGTGTGTGTGTGTGTGTGTGTGTGTGTGTGTGTGTGTGTGTGTGTGTGTTAGGCCTCGCCTCATCAGCCTGCTTCTTCCTGTCCTTGCTCCCAGGCTTTCTCTCATGCCTCACAGCCTTTAGCTCCATTTGCTGGCCCTATGGGTTTAGAGTCTGTTTCATTTAAAGCCGGTAGATACTGAAGACCCATGCCCCATCTGTCCATCCTGGCTGCTCCACCAAACCATAAGCAGGGACAGAATAAATGTGAGTCGCTATTTCACGCCAACATGCAGGAGGAAGGGCTGCACTGAGACAGGGTGGTGAGCACAGAACTGGAGCCCGCTCCGTGCTTTCACGGCCACAGGGGTTCTCTTCACACCACAAGTGGAGGCAACCACTTAGACTTTCCTTTTTCTCAAGAGTCTAGAGGGCTTCAGTAAGGCTGTTAAAGCTAACTTTATTGGACTAACATTGCATCACCCCAGTAGGCAAGGCTGGGTGTGTGGCACTTTAACTTTGCACCTGTGTCTGCCACCTGACATTTATTTCCACTTGAAAGTCTATCCTTCCCCTCTAAGTGTCCCCATTTCCCCCAGTGTATCCACTCACCTTCCATTCTGGTCACTGCAAATTCAATCTGAGAGTTTAACAGTTTGTTTTTTTTTGAGGGGGGGGTCACACCTGGCAGCGCTCAGGGGTTACTCCTGGCTCTATGCTCAGAAATAGCTCCTGGCAGGCTCGGGGGATCATATGGGATGCCGGGATTTGAACCACCATTCTTCTGCACGCAAGGCAAACACCTTACTTCCATGCTATCTCTCCAGATCCAACAGTTGTTTTTGTTTGCTTGTTTGTTTTTTGGTTTTGGTCCACACTCAGCAGTGCTCAGGGGCTACTCTTGGCTCTGCACTCAGAAATTGTTCCTGGCAGGCTTAGGGTACCAAATGGGCTGCTGGATATTGAATTTGAGTCCATCCTGTATAGGCCGTGTACAAGGCAAACACCTTACCACTGTGCTATGGCTCTGGCCCTAACAGTTGGTTTCCATGGTTTTACTTAGCTCATGTGTTTGTTTTTCTCTATGTACAACATGTGACTGAAGTCATTTTGGGGGGGGCACACCTGGTGACACTTAGGGGTTACTCCTGACTATGTGCTCAGGAATTGCTCTTGGCCTGGGGAACCAAATGCGACGCCAGAGGATTGAACCTTGGTCTGGGTTCAATTGAACCTGGGTCAGCTGCATGCAAGGCAAATGCCCTACTGTTGCGCTATCGCTCCGGCCCAACTGAAGTCATTTTTATTTCACTTAGCATAAAGCCATTTAATTTGATCCATATTGTGCAAATGACATGTCTTTTCCCTAGGTGAGTAGTACATATCTACATAGTATAAATACACATACGTAATACATATGTATGGCATATGTATGTCACATCATCTCTATTTCATCTTTGGTGGGAAAGTGGGGGACAGCTAGTGGTGCTCAGCACTATTTTAGACTGTGCTCTGGAATGACTTCATATATGGTGCTGGCTAGAATCAGGGTCATCGGCAGGATGACAGGAGGCAAGTGCCCTCCTCCTGTACTATCTCTCTGGTTCCTCTACTTATAAGGCTCTTTCTAGCTCTTGTACCATCAGTAATGCTCCAGTCAACATGGTTCTGCTCGTATTAGTGTTACTGTATTCATTAGGCAAATTTCCTCAAATAGGATAAATGGGTCTCATAAAATTTCTGTTCCCTGCTCCATTTCCTTCTTTTTTTTTTGTTTTGTTTTTGTTTTTTGGGGTGGCTACACCCTTTTGATGCTCAGGGGTTACTCCTGGCTAAGCGCTCAGAAATCACCCCAGGCTAGGGGGGACCATATGGGATGCCGGGAGATAGAACCTTGGTCCTTCCTTGGCTAGCACTTGCAAGGCAGACACCTTTCCTCTAGCGCCACCTCACCGGCCCCCCATTTCCCTTCTTTGTATTGCTATTGTAGCCCTGTTGACCAAGGGTTAAAACATGCCAGACTCCCTCACAAATATCCAGTTTTTTTTTTCTGTTTGTTTTTGTTTTGTTTTTGGGCCACACCCAGTGGCACTCAGGCATTACTCCTGGCTCTGCTCTCAGAAATCACTCCTGGCAGGCTCGGGAGACCACAGGGATGCCAGGGATCGAACCCGGTTGCCTACGTGCAAGGAAAACTCTACCTGCTGTGCTATCACTCTGACTCCTGACAAGTCTCTAGTTTTAAATTTTTAAGAAGAAAGGGTAGCCATTGAAGGCTTTTTTCCCTCTTTTTTGGCCTTGGTCGCATGTGCTGATCTGATAATATCATAAGTTCTCCTCTGTGTACATGCTTCTTGCCTGTGCTCTTTTTCATGTGTCAGTTCCAGGCTCCCTTGGAGTTGCAGGTCTCCAGCTTCAAAAGCTGCCACTCAATGTGTCTCATGCTCTGCCTTCACACACACACACACACACACACACACACACACACACACACACACACATCTTTTTTTTCTTTTTCTTCCTTTCTTTTTTTTTTTTTTGGTTTGAAAGAATCCATTGATTTTTTTTGTTTTGTTTTGTTTTGTTTTTGGTTTTTGGGTCACACCCGGCAGCACTCAGGGGTTACTCCTGGCTTCATGCTCAGAAATCGCTCCTGGCCGGCTCGGGGGACCATATGGGACGCGGGATTCGAACTGATGACCTTCTGCATGAAAGGCAAATGCCTTACCCTCTGTGCTATCTCTCCGGCCCCTGAATCCATTGATTTTTATTAAGCTTTCCTTTGCCTTGTAATCTTCCTTCCTTCCTTCCTTCCTTCCTTCCTTCCTTCCTTCCTTCCTTCCTTCCTTCCTTCCTTCCTTCCTTCCTTCCTTCCTTCCTCCCATCCTTCCTTCCTTCCTTCCTTCCTCCCATCCTTCCTTCCTTCCTTCCTTCCTTCCTTCCTTCCTTCCTTCCTTCCTTCCTTCCTTCCTTCCTTCCTTCCTTCTTTCTTTCTTTCTTTCTTTCTTTCTTTCTTTCTCTTTCTTTCTTTCTTTTTTTTTTTTTTTTTTTTTTTTTTTTTTTTTTTTTTGGTTTTTGGGCCACACCCGGTGACGCTCAGGGGTTACTCCTGGCTATGCGCTCAGAAGTTGCTCCTGGCTTGGGGGACCATATGGGACGCCGGGGGATCGAACCGCGGTCCGTCTCCTAGGCTAGCGCAGGTAAGGCAGGCACCTTACCTCCAGCGCCACCGCCCGGCCCCTCTTTCTTTCTTTCTTTCTTTCTTTCTTCCTTCCTTCCTTCCTTCCTTCCTTCCTTCCTTCCTTCCTTCCTTCCTTCCTTCCTTCCTTCCTTCCTTCCTTCCTTCCTTCCTTCCTTCCTTCCTTCCTTCCTTCCTTCCTTCCTTCCTTCCTTCCTTCCTTCCTTCCTTCCTTCCTTCCTTCCTTTCTTTCTTTTCTTTCATGTAAAGCATGCACTCAGCGCCCTGAGCTATCTCTCCATCCCCAGACATCAATATTTGAACTCAGGGAATCACTGACATAGTTCAAACAGTACAGTGGCATGTTAAGATGGATATTTTTAGAGATCATTGTGGCTACCTTGGGAAGGATGCCCTGGATTGAGGGAGGCAGGAAAAGCAGAGAGGAAACCATTGAAGGAAAATGGGAGAAGAGAGATGAAGCGATTTTGTAGGATGATGAGCTGGGCAGGATGAGTTCAGATGAATGGTTAACTATACATTATGATGATGATAAAAAGGAAAAGGAAGAGGGCCAGAAACTTTGGAGAATGTGATAATATCTAATGCCAACTAGGATCAGGTGCTCAAGAAGCTCTTGATGTTCTTCTCTTGGTTGAGTCTCGACCTCTGAAGCCAAGAGAAATGTCAGGGCATGCTTTTGGTTTTGTTTTGTTTAGGTTATGAATTGAGATCCAGTTCACCCTGGTACCTGTAACATGTACAATTTCATGGTCTCCAATCTAGTCACACAACCATAATCACCTTCTCATTTCTGCATTTGGTCAGTGCTCCCTAAAGAAAGTCTTCACCCCCTCAGGCCCCTCGCAGAGAGCATTTAGCTGTTGTAGAAGCCTTGTTTTGGTTTTTGGATTTTTTTGAAGGTGTGGGGAGAGGGTTGGGAGGTTTGGATTACACCTTGTATACTCTGGGCCTAGTCCTGGCTCTGTGCTCAGGAGCAACCCCTGATGGTGTTCAAAGGACCATATCCGTGGTGCCAGGGATCAAACCAGGGTTGGCTGCATGTAAGAAAAGTTCCTTGATTACTATACTGTCTCTTCTCCCCCCCCTCCCAGTCCTGTTTTGTTCCAAACAATTTTCAAGGAGCTGTGTGGCCTTTATCCCTTCAGCCACTGCATCTGTGATGCAGGCCATGATTCTAGGTGGGAAGATACCGGTAATAGTATAGTCATATTTCTATGACTCTAAAGTGATGTTAAAATGTTTTTGTGAAGACTGGACGTCTAGTACACAGTAGGTAAGGCAGACTTTCTTTGCAGAGGACCAACCTGGCCAACTTTGGATCCTCAGCTCCTTATATGACCCCTAAGCACAGAGCAAGGAAGGAGTAAACCAAGTATAGCCCCAAACCAAAATCTAAAAAAGAATTTTTAGTAAAGGAAGATCTTCTCTATTATTATTATTAATGAGGATTGAACCTATGATTGGGCCTCATTCTTGGGGAACCTGTGCTCCGTGAGTCTGCAATGTCTTTTATTTGATCATTTTTTTCTTGTCTTGTTCTAAAAATAACATACCAACACCTGTTCACTAAATAATTAACAACTCTGCACAAATCCTTGTATTTTTGTATTTTTGCTTCTCTCCTGGAGCTGCTTTTCCAGAAGTAGAGTCACTGTTCAGAGAATACAGGCATGTAAGTTTTTTTACAAATATTTTCGTCTGCCAGGGAGATGCAAGAAAGTGCCTTTTAAACCCCTTTGCTTATTTCCCTGGCCATTGAGTACGTGCTGAGGCTGTGTTCTTAGCTTCCCTGCCCAGCTCTGGTACTCTTCATACTCCTGGAGTGGGTCCAGGGGAGGAGACCCCTCATGGGGGCCCACTTACCTGGCCGCTTGCGGAATGACTTTGGCAAACGCTTCTAGAACTTACACAATTGTGCACACACCTTTCTACCCGGATGTTAAGGGCAGAGCTCCTTAAACATCTTCTATTTGAGGCTCCTTTTGCCTGAGAATGTTTTTCTTGATCCAGATATGTAGGTCTATAAAATAGATATACAAAAGCAAACGTTTCCTGATAATAAATCATGGAGAATTGTATTGTTTTGCTTTGGTGTTTTAGAGGGCACATCCTGCCATGCTGGCAGTTGCTCCAGGCTCTGTGCTTAAGGGTTATTCGCAAAGGAGCTCAGGGAACCATGCTCCAGAGGATGCATCAAGTTTGTTGAACTATTTCTCTAGTCCTGAAAAGAAATTTAAAATGAATTAAAGGGGCTGAAGCAATAGCACAGTGGTAAGGTGTTTGCCTTGCACTCAGCCAACATAGGATAGATGGTGGTTAGAATCCCGGCATCCCTTATGGTCCCCAAGTTTGCCAGGAGTGACTTCTGAGTGCAGAGCCAGGAGTAACCCCTCAGCACTGCCTGGTGTGACCCAGAAACAAAACAAAACAAAAAAATTGCAACCTCTTGCTTATATTCAATTATGCAATCTCATAGGAGTCATGACCCACATTTAATGAACTAGGATTTAGGGAACTGCTGGGTTATTCCTAACAGACAGTGGAACCCCCTTAAATCCAGGAACATTGTTATTAATTAATGGATATATTTTTGATATTGGGGTGATACTAGGGAATTGTCGCTTCTGGCAGTGCTTGGGGGACATGCAGAGCTGGGCATGAGCATAGTCCTTTCCTGTGTTCCAACCTTCTGAGCCAGATTCCCCTTCCCTTCCCCCATTGCTCTGAGATGACTAGGGCCATGTACACTTGGTAGTGATGCACCAGAAATCAAACACTCATTGGGGGCTCCAGCATCCCAAAAAGCAGAATTTTCTATAGTGCCCTATATGGCAATGGGTTGGGATGGAGATTACTGTTGTTGTTTTTAGTTTTTCTTGTCTATTTGTTTTTGAACCAAACAGGGATTACTCCTGGCTCTGTTCTCAGAAATCACTCCTAGCAAGCTGAGGGAACCATATGGAATGCTGGGGATTGAACCCGGATCCATCCCAGGTTGGCCGCATGCAAGGCAAATGGTCTACCTGTTGTGCTATCCAGCTCCGTCCCTGATTTTCTGTTTGTAAGGCAGAAGGAGCTCAATTGTGGAGCTAATAGCAATGTCTAGATTGTTTTTCATTTGTTTGTTTTGTTTTTGTTTTTGGGTCTCACCCAGCGGTGCTCAGGGGATACTCCTGGCTCTACACTCAGAAATCGCTCCTGGCAGGTTCCAGGACCATATGGAATGCCAGGATTTGAACCACAAGGCAAACACCTTACCTCCATGCTATCTCTCCGGCCCCTAGATTGGTCTTTTATTTTGTTGTTGTTGTTGTTGTTCTGTTGTGGGAGAGGTTGGGGTCACACCTAATAGTGCTTGTGGGGGGTTACTATAAGTTCCGTGTTCAGGGTTTGCTTCTGGGGGCTTTCAGAACCATGAGGTGCTAGAATTGAACCTGGGCTTCCTATATGCAAAGCTTGTGCTCTGTGCTTTGAGTTCTCTCTCTCTCTCTCTCTCTCTCTCTCTCTCTCTCTCTCTCTCTCTCTCTCTCTCTCTCTCTCTCTCTCTCTCTCTCTCTCTCTCTCTCTCTCTCTCCCTCCCCTCCTTAGGTTGGTCCCTGGGTGAACCAAGGGTGGGCAAATCGGGGTCTCTCAGGCCAGCTCAGCCTCAGTGAACTTTGTGACTTGAGGGGCTCTCCAAGTTTGCAGAATGGGAAATAAGAGTCTCTGGGTGGGGGGGGGGGCAGAGAGGTGGCACTTGAGGTAAGGCATCTGCCTTGCAAATGCTAGCCTAGGACTGACCTTGGTTTGATATCCCAGTTTCCCATATGGTCCCCCCAGACCAGGAGCAATTTCTGAACACATTGCCAGGAGTAACCCCTGAGCGTCAAATGGGTGTGGCCCAAAAAACAAAACAAAACAAAAGAGTCTATTGTCACTTCCCTAGAGTCTGGGATTCACACCTGTTGTATCTAGTGACCAGGGATATAGCTCAGTGGTAAAGCACTGACCTTGGGGCCTGAGAACACAGCGATAGGGCATTTGCCTTGCACACAGCAGATCTGGAAGGGACCAGGTTCGAACCCTGGCATCCCCCCAATATGGTCCTCTGAACTTGCCAGGAGTGGTTTCTGAGAGCAGAGCCAAGAGTAACCTCTGAGCGTCGCTGGGTATGGCCCTCAAACAAAAACAAAACAAAACAAAACAAAATAAAGCACTGACCTTGTATGCATAATGTCCTGGGTTTGATTCTCAGCACCACCAAAAACAACAAAGCAAAGCCTAGTGTCTCTATGTCCAGGACTTTACAGGAGGACCAGAATGAGAGTACAGTGAGTAGAGTGCCTGCCTTGCATATGGCTGACCTAGGTCTGTTTTCTGGTTCCCCAGATAGTATATGAACCCTGAAGCCCCACCAGAAGTGATCCCTGAGCTCAGAGTCAGGAGTAAACCCTGAGCATCACTGGCTGTGGGCCCAAAAATAAAACAACACAACCAAAAAACATGGAGGTCTAGTACAGTGGGTAGAGCATTTATTTGCCTTGTAATGCAGCTGACCTGAATCTAATCCTCAGCCTCTCATATGATCTCCCAAGCTCTACCAGTAGCAATCTGAGTATAGAATCTGAAGTGATCCATAACCGTCTCCCCTAAAATATGAAAAGAACCTTACATGGGTCTTCAAGGTCCTCAAAAGACTCTCCCAAGTGTCACCTCTGCTACATCCCAACCAGGGCTCTACACCTCCCAGAGTCTCCCTTGGAGCACCAAGGCCCCCTGAGGCCTTTAAAAGATCCCACCTATTTCCAGTGCCTCTGGAGTGCCCCCAGATATTCCAGCAGCTGTGTTGGAGGGGGAACTCCTGGAAGGATCCAGAAGCCAGTAACAGCCTCAGGTGTTACTGGGTATATTCTCTCATTGCTGCTTTAAGGCCTAGTTCTGTTGGGAAGAGGGATGCTGGGAAAGTTTTATTTATTTATTTTGAGAGAGGGAGATCGGACCCTCTTTAAGGGCGAGGAACTTTCTCTGTTGTGTGGGTCATGTGGATACTTACAGCATTTGCAGACAATGTAATGATCTACAATAGACCATCTAATATAAGAATCAACACAAGGGCCTGGAGAGATAGCACAGCGGCGTTTGCCTTGCAAGCAGCCATTCCAGGACCAAAGGTGGTTGGTTCGAATCCCGGTGTCCCATATGGTCCCCCGTGACTGCCAGGAGCTATTTCTGAGCAGACAGCCAGGAGTAGCCCCTGAGCGCTGCCGGGTGTGGCCCCAAAACCAAAAAAAAAAAAAAAAATCAACACAGGCATCAAAAAATTTAAAAACAAATAAACAAACAAAAAATAGGTATCAAAACAGCACCAACAGGGCCAGAGCCAAAGAGAATGAGGCACTTGTTTTTTTTTTGTTTGTTTGTTTTTGTTTTTGGGCCATACCCGGTGACACTCAGGGGTTACTCCTGGCTATGCACTCAGAAGTCACTCCTGGCTTGGGGGACCATATGGGACGCTGGAGGATTGAACCTCGGTCCGTGTCCTAGGCTAGCGCTGGCAAGGCAGACACCTTATCTCTAGCACCACTGCCCCGCCCCCGAGGCACTTGTCTTGAATTCAGCCTACCCAAATCCCCAGCATCCCTTATGGACCCCAAGCCCACAAAGTAGTAACTCTTGAGCACAGCCAGATGTGCTCCCAAATAAAACCAAAACCAAACAAACAAAAAACAGCACGAACAGACACCAGTACAGACATACAAATTGGGAGCAGGCCAGATCAGGATTCACAGGCCTTTATTGATGTTCCCACCCTGCTCTAAAGCTTTCCAGAGGGCTTAGTGGATCTTTGTTTTTCTAAAAAGAAAGTCCCTGAATCACACTGTCTTGATGATGGGCTACAGGGCAGCTGATTCATTGAGGACTGAGCCAGGGACAGAGGAACAGGTGCACTACTCCAGGGCTTCAGAGGTGAGTCACCACTCAGGGGCAGACTGCACCTGTGTGGAAGTTTCTGGGCCTTATCTCTCAGGGTTCCTGAGTGGCCTGTCTCGGCCTGATGCCAAATAGTGGCACTGTGGTAAGGCCTGGGGTTTCCTCTCTGCTCTCCTGAGAGGGGCTGCTGTAGGAAGGAGGCTAGTTTTTTTTTTGGGGGGGGGGAGGTGTTTGTTTTTTTTGGGTCACACCCAGCAGCTCTCAGGGGTTACTCCTGGCTCTATGCTCAGAAATCGCTCCTGGCAGGCACAGGGGATCATATGGGATGCCGGGATTCGAACCACTGACCTTCTGCATGCAAGGCAAACGTACTACCTCTGTGCTATCTCTCCGGCCCCAGAGGCTAGTTTTATGTATGTATGCATATTTACTTATTTTGGTATGTATGCATTTATTACTCGTTTGTTTATTTATTTTTGGTTTGGGGACCACCTCGGTGGTGCACAGGTCTTATTCCTGACTCTTCTCAGGGATCATTCCTGATGGTGCTCAAGGGACTGTGTGGTACTAGGGATTGAACCTGGGTTGGCCTTGTGAAAGGGAAGCACCTTACGCTCTGTACTATTTCTTTGAGACTGTCTCTCTGACCCAGGAGCTTGCTTTAAACTCTGGCAGTTGTCCTTGAGCCTGGTCCTCTGCTTCAGGGCACACCTAGGGCATGGCGTTCTTTATCCTGTGGGCCAGATCTGCTCTGCATGCCCTGGAGTACAGGGCCTATAATCTCTCTCTCTCTCCCTCTCTCCCTCCCTCTTTCTCTCTCTCTCCCTCTCTCTCTCTCCCTCTCTCACTCTCTCTCTCCCTCCCTCCCTCTCTCTCTCTTTATTTTTTGGGTCACACCCAGCAGCTTTCAGAGGTTACTCCTGGCTCTACACTCAGAAATCGCTCTTGGCAGGCTCAGGGGACCATATGGGATGCTGGGATTCGAACCACTGACCTTCTGCATGCAAGGCAAACACCTTACCTCCATGCTATTTCTCCGGCCCAGTCTATGATCTCTTGTCCTTTACTCTCTCCAGGGTCCCAGGCAGCGAAGGAATAATGAGGGTGGGCATGGTTTGACTTGGAAACACCCAACAACATGGAGGCTCCTCTGTGATTGGGCCATGAATGTGGCCTCAGGAGTTCAGGACCAGGCTTCTCCAATGCTGTCAGGGGCTTGCAGCTCCTGTTGAGGCCTGGAGGTGGCCATCACCTACCTGAGCTTCCTCATCTACTCTCCCATCCAGCCCTGGAAGAGCCCAAACCCTTCAACTCTGGGCTCCAGGAGAGGGGTGGGGAAAGATTTTAGGAAAGCTTCTATTCCAGGCTGACTGGGCGACTCAACAACTCAAAGGCCTCTGGGGCTCCCAGTCCAGAATCAGTGGGGTTTTAACTGTTTTATCTTTTATTTTATTCTATGATTTTGGTTTGGGAGCCACACCTGACACTGCTCAGGACTTACTCCTAGCTCTGCAAGGAGGGATCATTTTTGGAGAGGTGCAGGATCTGGAGATGAAATCCAGATAAGGCAAGCACCCTCCCATTGAACTCTCTTTCCAGATCCCAATGGGTTTTTTTTGTTTGTTTGTTTGTTTGTTTTTGTTTTTTTGTTTTTTGTTTTTTGGGCCACACCAGCGATGCTCAGGGATTACTCCTGGCTGTCTGCTCAGAAATAGCTCCTGGCAGGCACGGGGGACCATATGGGACACCGGAATTCGAACCAACCACCTTTGGTCCTGGATCGGCTGCTTGCAAGGCAAACGCCGCTGTGCCATCTCTACGGGCCTTTTTTTTTTTTTTTTTTTTTGGCCCAATGGGGTTTTTAAAAGGGAAGAAGAACAGGAGTGTGAAATGACACAAGAGGCCGTGGCATCCCTAGGCATAGCGTGGCTCCTTCTGTCCCTTCCTGCAAGACCACCAGAGAGAGTTCTCGTTTCACCAGCAATAGCTCTTCCAATCGAAAGTATATTTCTTTTTTTTTTTTTTGGTTTTTGGGTCACACCCTGCAACACTCAGGGGTTATTCCTGGCTCTATGCTCAGAAAACGCTCCTGGCAGGCACGGGGGACCATATGAGATGCCAGGATTTGAACCACCGTCCTTCTGCATGCAAGGCAAATGCCTTACCTCCATGCTATCTATCCGGCCCCGAAAGTATATATATATATTTTTGTTTGTTTGTTTGTTTGTTTGTTTGTTTTTGGGCTATACCCAGTGATGCTCAGGGGTTACTCTGGCGCTCAGAAATTGCTCATGGCTTGAGGGACCATATGGGATGTTGGGGGAATCAAACTGTGGTTTGTTCTACGCTAGCTCAGGCAAGGCAGATGTCTTACCACTTGCGCCACAGCTCTGGCCCCTCTAAATTTTTTTTGTTTGGTTCATTTGGTTTGGTTTGGTTTTTGGACCATACCCAGTGATGTTCAGGGGTTACTCCTGGCTATGCACTCAGAAATCCCTCCTGGCTTAGGGGACCATATGGGATGCTGGGCCTCGAACCCAGATTCCTCCTGAATCAGTTGCATGCAAGGCAAATGCCCTACCCCTGCACTATCGCTCCTGTCCCTCTCTATTTTTTTTTTTCAAAAGCAAAACCTTGACTTTTGCTCCTGTACCCCTGGACTCTGCATGACCTGTCTTCTCTGATTCCTCCCCACAGATCTAAAGGCTCTTTCCTTTCAGTCCTACACCTGGGTAATGCTTTCCACTCCTTCCACCTCTTACTCAATTTCTCCTGATTTATCTCTTTGGAGGTCTTCCAGAGGAGGATCAAGATGGGGCAGTGAATTTGAAAGACACCTTGATGCCCTGTGCCTATGAAACAGTCACTTGCTTGGCTCCATGAACTTCTTGCTGTGTTTATTTGCCATCCTGTGACTGGTCTCTTTATTCCTGTTTGACAATTAACGCATGCTGGTGCATTTATTTACTTTATTCTCACCTCCCTTCATTGCTGTTGTGGTGGTTCTTGCACCTGTTCTTTCCCATTGAGACGGGAGATGGTTGTGGTGTTGAGGATCACAGACAACAGAGCTGGGAGCCCAAACCCTGTGGTTGCTGGTATTGCTCTTGGTACAAGGGGATGCAGGGGGCTGGACTCATGGCCTTAGGTGTGCCAGGCAGATGCCAAAACCCCTGTGTTCTTTCTCCAGGCCTGTGATGATTGTTTGCATTTAAATTCCACCTCTGCAGTCACACTCTCCAAAGGGCATAATTTCAACAATGTAGCACTGATCTTGATCATTTTTTCTAAGTACATGGGTTTTTGTTTGATTTAACTTTGGAAGACATACATGCAACTGAGAGCCAGAGCCACACAGCCAGTTTAGTTTTATTTTTTACCCCTCCCAAAAGTAAACAAAACTTTAAAAAAAGAAAAAATGCGAAGAGGATTATTGCAGCTCTTTATGGTTTCACTTTTTTCTCTTTTTCTCCTTTACCTATGTGCATTCTTGAGAGACTTCCCACATTCTTTTTTTTTTTTTTTTCTGTCACACCCAGCAGTGATCAGGGGTTACTCCTGGCTCCATGCTCAGAAATCACCCCCGGCAGGCTGAGTGACCATATGGGATGCCGGGATTTGAACCACTATCCTTTTGCATGCAAGGCAAATGCCTTACCTCCATGCTATCTCACTGGTCCCCCACATTCATTTTTAGAGACTTCTGAATGATCCCATAAATCAGCTCTTCCCTTGTTGCAGAGACAACTTCCGGTTGTTGTTGGTACGCTCTGTGCCAACACAGTTAACACATGTGTATGGGTTTGTGCTCAGGAGCCAGGAGAGCAAACGCCTGGTTCCTACAAGTAGAATTGCTGGGCAAAACAAGAATGTGTCAGAGTTGTTGCTATTCTATAAGACTCTATAGTCAATCTATACCAGTAGTGTCTTATTTAATAGAGATGAATATGCTAAATAGAAGAGGCATTAATGTCTCCTTCCCAGTCCTCACAAAAAGGCTTTAAGCCTTTCATCACTGAGTAGATGTCTGTTGTGGGATTTTTATTTACAGGTTAATAGGTGAAGGTAGTTTCCTTCTATTCCTAATTTGTTGAATATCTTTCAATCTTTATTAAAATTATTTTATTTTTTAAAAAAAAACTATTGATTGGTTGGTTTGGCAGCACCCAGGGATTACTCCTGTCTCTGCAGTCAGAAATCACCCCTGGCAGGCTGGGAGTCCATATGGGATGCCAGGAATAGAACCGGATCCTTCCAGGTTGGCTGTGTGCAAGGCAAATGCCCTACCACTGTGCTAGGTCTCCAGCCCTAAAATTATTTTATTAATCTGTATTAAGAAAGAATGCTAAATTTGGTTCAATTGTCTCTCTCTTATTTTTTGTTCAACTCATTGGGGGGGGGGATTATCAGCTGCCATTCCGCGTTTTTTCCCCCCCTTTGGTCTATCAATATGCTGTATTAACACAATTGGATTTGTACATCCTAGCATTTCAGACCTATATCTAACATGTTCCTATTGGAGACATCCTTTTAATAGACTGAAGGTGTTTGTTTTGCATGCATTTATTCTAATGTTCATTCCGTGTCTGTTTTTCACTCTGATGTCAGGGTAATAATAGTGACCTCTGGGGCTGGAGTGATAGCACAGAGGTAGGACAATTTGCCTTGCATGCAAATGTGGGTTCGATTCCTGGCATCCCATATGGTTCCCTGAGCCTACCAGGAGTGATTTCTGAGTGCAGAGCCAGGAGTAACCCCTGAGTGCCCCTGGATGTAGGCCCAAACAAACAAACAAACAAAAATAATACAGCCTCTTGGAATGCCTTCCAAATCTCTCATTTTCCTAAATGGATTTTAGCCCAATCTCATCTGTTTTGACTATTCCCTCCTCAGCCCCTTCCTTTGTGGTTATGGCAGTTGGCAGTGATGACCAGAATTGAACCCATGGCATTCTCATAACTTAGACACATCACTCACTGTGTCTTGCACACTTCCTCAGTGCTCACTGATGCCTACATGCTTTCACCACTACCTGTGCTCACTAGGATGACACTCTGACACTTCCTGGGGTTACTGCTGTCATATATGTCATATGTATATGCTGCTCTTCCAATATGCTCAACAGCTCCCATTTCCTATTGTGACATTCATTGTCTTATTGGCTATGGTCACACCCACCTGTCTGGGGTGCACCTGGAAAGTGCTTATGGCACTGAGCATAAGAACTGCGGACCTGGGGGCCAGAGAGATAGTACAGTGGAAAGGGCCTTTGTCTAGCATGTGATCTGGGTTTGATCCTCAACATTCATTTGGACCTAAGAACAATACTAATAGCCATCCTTGAGTGCAGAGCCAGAAGCAAGCCCTGAGTATCACTGAGTATGGCCCCAAACGTAACAAGCCTGGAGACCCAAGCAATTCTTTTGCGAGCTGCCATGGTTGGTTGAGCTTCACAAATGTGGGGCTCTGGGAATCAAACTCATGACAATATGCTCTGCAGTAGATGCTCCATATTTTTTGCTGTTCCTCTGGGCCTGTCTTTTCTATTTGCAGGGTGTTTTAAGGATTTTTATTTCTTCTTTAAGTGTTAGGTGTTAACTTCTCTTCAATTCATCAGCTCTAGGACTTTTCTTCATTAGAACATTTTTTATTACTTTTTCAATATTTTCAACTATTAGAGATCTATTTATATTTTTGATTTCTGTGTTATTTAGTCTTGGCAAATTTTATGTTTCTAAATGTTTATTTCAGCTTGGTTACCAAATTGGGTTTTCAAATTATTTAGATTTATCTCTTATAACCCTTTTGATTTCTTGTGTTTTGTTTTATTTCGGGGCCATACCTGGCAGTACTCAGGGGTTACTCCTGGTTTAGTGCTCAAACATTACTCCTGGGGGGCTGGAGTGATAGCATAGCAGTAGGGAATTTGCCTTGAAAGTGGCTGAACTGGGAAGGACCTGGGTTCAATCCCCAGCATCCCATATGGTCCCCAAGCCTGCCAGGAGCAATTTCTGAGCAGAGAGCCAGGAGTAACCCCTGAGCGCTGCTGGGTGTGGCCCCAAAAACAAACAAAAAATTCACTCCTGGCAGGCTTGAGGGACCATATGGGACGCTGGGGATTGAACCTCAGTTGGGCATGCAAAGCAAACATCCTACCTGCTGTGCTATTGCTCTTGTCCTTCTTTTTATTTATTTATTTTGGGGTTTTGGGCCACAAAAATGTCACATATGGGATGCTAGGGATTCAACCCGGATTAGTTTTGGTTCAGTCACTTGCAAGGCAAACGCCCTACAGCTGTGCTATCACTTCAGCCCCTCCTTTTATTTATTTATTTTCCCACCATGCAAGCCCATGAGCTGCAGGATGGCCCCAGCTCATTTCTCCCTCCTTTATATATATATATATATATATATATATATATATATATATATATATATATATATATATATATATATATAAGAAATAAATAGGATTGGGGCTGGAGATATAGCACAGTGGTGGGGCATTTGCCTGCACACAGAAGGATGGTGGTTTGAATCCTAGCATCCCATATGGTCCCCTGAGCCTGCCAGGAGCGATTTTTGAGCGTAGAACCAGGAGTAACCCCTGAGCGCTGCTGGTTGTGACCCAAAAACCAAAAAAAAAAAAAAAAAAAAGGATTGATTTTAGTAAAGCAGATTTATTTCAGAATTTTCCTATTCATTAAATTGATCTCTAACATTATGTAGAACTTTACTTTTTTTCCATTATGTCAGCTTTGACTTACGAGTTTTGATGCTCTCTCATGTAGATGTGTAAATACCTATAGCTTTCATGTCTTCTTGTTCTAGTGAACCTTTTATGAGTATATAATATCCTTCTTTGTTTCTTCTAACTCTTGTCTTAAGGCCCGCCCCTTTTTTTTAACCTGATGTTATCATAGTGATCGCTACTCCATTTGGTATATGCTTGTAAGGATGCTTTTAGCCTATTTGTAGCTCTTCAAAGACTCCTTGGAATGAGTCTCTTTTGAAAAAAGTAATTATTTTTATTCCCTTTCTCCCTTTTGATAGGGACACACCTACCTGTGCTTAGTGCTTACTCCTTTCTCTGGGCTCAGGGATCACACTCCTAATGGAACTCTGGGGATCATAGGAGGTTTTGTAAATCAAAACCAGTTAGCAGCATGCGAGGCAAGCAACCTACCTGCACCAGTCCCTGGGGGAAAATCTTGTAATGATAGTTTGTCAACTGTTGAATCTTGCAGGATTTTGACTTTGTGTTTTGAGCAGGAGTCACTCTTTTTCTGGAGACCAGGAGGTACTGAGACTGGAATCCAGAGCTCCTGAATGCAAAGTGTGTGCCTCAACAGTTTGACCTATCTCCTTGGCCCACATCTTTTTTTCACTTGTTTGTTTGTTTAGGCCTCCTTAGCATTTCTGAGGGCCACTGGATCTACACCCAGCTATGTTAGGGAGTTCATATAGCTTCAGGGATCAAACCTGGAACCTGTGTGAATTAAGCATTCATCCCAGTCTTGAGCTCTCTCTCCAGCCCCAAATCTGTGTTTTGATTCATTCTGACATTAGATTCTTTAGTTTTGCAAAACCAAAATTCTACTATCTCTTTGTCCGTGAATTTGACTTACAATACTTGAATTATTATCTTTATGTATTTGATCTTATCTGTCTCACTTTCCTTCAAGTCTTCTGAGTTTCAGTTAAAATGTCTTGTTTGTTTGTTTGTTTGTTTTTGGATCACACCCAGCTGCGCTCAGGGGTTCCTCCTGGCTCTACGCTCAGAAATTGCTCTTGGCAGGCTCAGGGGACTATATGGGATGCCAGGGTTTGAACCACTATCCTTCTGCATGCAAGGCAAACGCCCTGCCGCTGTGCTATCTCTCCGGCCCCGTCTCTTTATTTCTAAAGACTTTACTGTGGGGGCCGAGGTGATAGCACAGTGGTAGGGTGTTTGCCTTGCACGCAGCTGATTCAGGATGGACCCTTGTTTGATTCCCAGCATCCCATATGGTCCCCTGTACCTGCCAGGAGGGATTTCTGAGCACAGAGCCAGGAGTAACTCCTGAGCACAGCCAGGTGTGACCTCCCCAAAACAACAATAACAACAACAACAACAACAAAGATGTGTATTCCCTAAACCAACTTTCTTTTTGAGAAGTGTGGGGTTTGGGCTCTGGAGTTACTGCTCCCTCTATACTCAGTGGACCATAGGCAATGGCAGAGATTGAACTGGGATCACTTGCCTGCAAAGCGAGCATTTTAACCCCTGTGCTATATTTTCAGCAATTTTTTAAGTGGGGGCATAATTGGCATGCCTAGGGCTTATTCCTGGCTCTATATTCAGAGATCACTTCTAGAGGTGCTTAGAGAGCTATTTGCAGTGCAAGAGGATCAAACCAGGGTTGACTGACCATGTGCAAGGCAATTGCCTTTAACCATTGCATTATATCTCTGGCAGATCCAAAATAAATACTCTTTTTTGGAAGGGGTGTGGTGCATATCTGACAGTGCTCAGGGGCCTTTCTTGACTCCTGAGAGGAGTGACCTCTGGTGGTACTCAGAGGTTCTTATGTGGTGCTGGAATTCAAGCCAAGGTTACATCTGTCATGGCCCATACAATTAAGGTGTCTTACCTCCTGTATTATCCTTCTGACTCCAAGTAAACATTCTTTTTTTTTTTTTTTTTTTTGGTTTTTTGGGCCACACCCATTTGATGCTCAGGGGTTACTCCTGGCAATGTGCTCAGAAATTGCACCTGGCTTGGGGGGACCATATGGGACGCCAGGAGATCGAACCGCGGTCCTTCCTTGGCTAGTGCTTGCAAGGCAAGCAGGCACCTTACCTCTAGCGCCACCTCACCGGCCCCAAGTAAACATTCCTATATAAACTTAGACTAGTAATCAAAAGCAACAATAGTGTTGTTATATAATCGACTGATTTAACTCAAATACCGCCAGTTTCTTTTCTTTTGGGCTTTTTGGTCATACCCCAAAAGGCTGTGCTCGGGGCTTACTCTTTGCTCCATGCTCAGAGATCATTCCTGTTACATCTCAGGAAACCATATGCAGAATGGGGAATCTAGCCCAATTTGGCTGTGTGCAAGGCAACCATTTTATCAATCCCATGCTACTTTTTGGCCCTCCAGGTGGTACTCAGAGTACCAGGGTTCAAATCCAGGTCAGCTGTGTACAAGGCAAGTATCCTATTCACTATACTGCCTCTCCAGCCCCTCTTTTACTTCATTTAAACAAACAGTTCTTCAGACTTTGTTTTGTTTTTGTTTTAACCTCCCACGCAGTACCCAGGAGGCTAAGGGACCCCTGTCTGATAGTTCTTGGTCAACTGAGTCAATCTGAGTGCTTCAAAGCAAATATCCAGGAGGCAAATCTGTTCAGGTCACCCGATGTTGGCAACCCAGCAGTGTTTTGGAGGATCATGTGTGGCAACGTTGGTTGGTTGGATGGTTGGCCACATGCAAGACATGAACCTTCACCCCTGTCGTGCTCCCAGACTGAGTTTTGTTTTGTTTTGGGGTCATACCCAGTGACGCTCAGGGGTTACTCCTGGCTATGCACTCAGAAATTGCTCCTGGCTTAGGGGACCATATGGGACTCTGGGGGATTGAACCTCGGTTCTACGCTAGCTCGGGCAAAGCAGATACCTTACCCCTTGTGCCACCGTTTCGGCCCCCAGACTGATTTTTTTACAACACCAAGTTTGCTGAAGAATACAGGGCAGTGATTTTATGAAATGTTTCTTAACTTGAACTTACCTGCTGGCTCCTCATAATTAGATTTAGGTTCCTTACTTGAAAGGCCACAAAAATACTACAAAAGTCATGCTATTCATTTTCCCACTAATTGTGAGGCTGAATCAGGTCACTTAAAGTAGTATCACCAAAAAAACAATTAAGTTTTTTTTTTTTTTTTTTTTTTTTTTGGTTTTTGGGCCACACCCGGTGACGCTCAGGGGTTACTCCTGGCTATGTGCTCAGAAGTCGCTCCTGGCTTGGGGGACCATATGGGACACCGGGGGATCGAACCGCGGTCCATCCTAGGGTAGCGCTGGCAAGGCAGACACCTTACCTCTAGCGCCACCGCCCGGCCCCTAGTTTTATTAAAAATATATTAGGTTGAGGTTGGAGAAATAGCACAGAGGCAGGGAGTTTGCCTTGCACACAGCTGACCCGAAGTGGACCCGGGTTCCATTCCCAGCATCCCATATGGTCCCCCAAGGCTATCAGGAGTAA
Organism: Suncus etruscus; assembly: GCF_024139225.1. Taxonomy (NCBI): domain Eukaryota; kingdom Metazoa; phylum Chordata; class Mammalia; order Eulipotyphla; family Soricidae; genus Suncus; species Suncus etruscus. The sequence goes on from NC_064859.1 coordinate 75,714,642, forward strand.
CTCCTGAATACAACCTGGTGTGGCCCAAAAGCAAACAAATAAAAATTTTAGGGACCACAGAGATAGTACAGTGGGTAAGCCTTGCATACGACTGATCCGAGTTCTATCCCTGCACTCCATATGGTCTCTGAGCATTTCCAGGAATGATTCCTAAGTGCAGAGCCAGGAGTAAACACTGAGCACCATTGGGTATGACCCAAACAAAAGAGCATCAATACTTTATAGAAACTGGGACTGGCAGTACTGGGTGTTCTGGGCCTGTGACCCAGTGCTCCACTGTGGTGCTTGAAAGGCCATTTGGGCCTGATTGAACTCAGGTCCTTGCCCTTCTGGGCTTGAACTCTCCCATGTGAGTGATCTCTCCACCATTGTTCATTTTTTCAAATGAGGTAAAATTTATGTCTAATGGAATGTCTATGTGGATACAGCAGTGAAATCAGCATCCCAATCAACATTAAATGCTTTTGATAATTTTGTTTGTTTGCTTGGGGCCACACCCAGAAATGCTTCAGGGTTGTCTCCAACTTGATGCTTGAGAATTCTTCCAGTGGTTGTTGGGGGGTGGAGGCATGTACTCTGCCTGTGATCCAACTTGATCCCCTGCATATGATGCATGCAATCTAGCCTATTGAACTATCTCTCTAGCCCTCTAGTTAGTTTTAATTCAAAATAACTTTATGGGCAAAAGTTGGCAGGGCACTTGTCTTTCATACAGTTGACCTAGGTTTGATTCTTGGTATCTCATATGGTCCCGAAGCCTGCCAGGTGTGATCTCTTGAGTACAGAGTCAGGAGTAAATTCTGAGCACCATCAAACCAAAATAAGTAAGTAAATAAATAATTTCTAGGACTGGAGAAAAGGTACAACAGGTATGTAGGGTGCTTGCCTTGCCATGCCATGGCCTATCCAGGTTCAATCTCTGATTCTGTGTGTGATTCTCTGAGCCTTACCAGGAGTGATCCCTGAGCTTACGCAGGAGTAAAGCATGAGTCCCATTGGGTGTTGCCCCCATAAACAAAACAAAAACATTTTTACATTTTCCTTTCTAATGTATTAGAATTTGGTGTTAAGTGTTGAGGAGGAAGGTGCTAGAGTACATTGAAGATCTGATCTCTTGGGGTCAGAGATAGTATACTGTAGTGGGTAGGGAACTTGCCTTGCATGAAGCCAACCTGATGAAAGCCCAAACTGACCATTGAGATTCTTGAGCTGATTATTGAGATTCTTGAGATATTCCAGACTTACCAAATGTGCAGGATGTGCTGCTGGATCAAACCTGGTTCAGGCATATTAAGTGAGAACTGTCAAGAATTGAATTTCCCGGGGCCGGAGAGAGCATGGAGGTAAGGCGTTTGCCTTTCATGCAGGAGGTCATCAGTTTGAATCCCGGTGCCCCATATGGTCCCTTGTGCCTGCCAGGAGCAATTTCTGAGCCTGGAGCCAGGAATAACCCCTGAGCACTGCCAGGTGTGACCCAAAAAACACACACACACAAAAAAAAGAATTAAATTTTCCAAACAGCAAGGAATATTTTTGGTAAGTGGGGGTAAGGGAGTGGTCACAGTGGATTATGTTTAGTTTCTGTGTTCAGTGATCACTTTTAGTGGGTCTTGGAAGATCATATGAGATGCCAGGGGATCAAGCCCAGGCCTGTTGCATGCAGAGCAAGTGCCCTATTCACTGTACTATCTCTCTGGGTCCCGAGTCTTTATAAATCAAAAATTGTTTTTATAAATCAAAAATCAAAAATTGTTTTTTGTTTTTGAGAACTCAGCAGAGGTTGTTCTTGGCTCTGCACTAAGGAATTACTCCTGGAGGTACTCAGTGGACCATATGGAATGCCAGAAATGGAACCTGGGTTGGCCACATGCAAGGCAAGCATCATACCCACTGTACTTTCTCTCCAGTCTACACATAATTTTTTTAATAAAAAAGTCTCGTAAGACAAAACAATAATAATATGAACAGGCCCTTTACAGAAGACAACAGTCATTCTGAAAATCAGTAAACCCATGGAGAGATTCCCAGGCTTGCTGATAAATAGATAAAAGTTCAGGGCCAGAGAGATACCTCTGAGGAATGGGAGCATGTACTTTGCATGTGGGAGCCACGGTTCAGTCCCTGGCACACAGCATTATCTGAGCACTGAGCAGGAATAGTTTCTTGAGTTTATGTATGACCTGAAATCCCCTACAGAGAAGATGAAGATCAGAGCCACAAAGACACTTTGTTCCCCCAGTTATCAGATTCATGAGTTTTTTTTTTCTTTTGGACCACACCCATATGCACTCAGGGGTTACTTTTGGCTCTGCTCTCAGAAATCGCTCCTGGCAGCTTGGGGGACCATACGGGATACTGGGAATCGAACCTGGGTCCGTCCAGGGTTGGCCACGTGCAAGGCAAACACCCTACCACTGTGCTATCACTCCAGCCCTCAAGAGATTTTTGATGCTAATGTTGTCAAGGGTTTAGAGAAGAAGCCCCGTATTCATTGCTGTCAGGCCTCTCCATTGCTTTGACTCTGTTTATTGGTAAGTGAGTGTGGCTTTATTCATTAGCGTAATAGTAAATGCGGATTCTCTTTTGTTCAGTAGTTGCACTGCGTATGTGTGTGAAAGAGTGAGGGGATGAGAGGTGAGAGAGAAAGAGAGAAAGAAGCAGAGAGAGAGAGAGAGAGAGAGAGAGAGAGAGAGAGAGAGAGAGAGAGATTTGGAACTCCTAAAACCACATGCACTTTGGGCAAAATGTGTCAGCATTGCAGTCTCCTGTGAAAGTGGATCCAACCCAAATAGTCCAGTAGTAGGGATAACATGTGATGCAGTGATGCCCCCCGCCAAATGTGATGAATGAAAGGATCCAACTTTGCTCTCACTGTCAAGACCTGTTCATGAGGAAGTATCTGGTCACAGCATGTACACATCACTGCTCAGGACCCTAGTGGCTGTCAATGGGAGGCAATGGGCACTGCACTGTAAGGTTTGCCCCAGAAAACTCCAAAGGCTCCATGAATATGATTCCTAAGTTCCAGTAGCCCAGTCTGAAGCGCTAGTAGAAGAGTGGTCCGAAACCTTGTCTCAGCTGGTCTTTGAATGGTGAAAGACTGGCATAGGATAACAAGTCCTGTGGCTCATTGAGAGGGAAAAGGGTGTTTGGCTGGCCATCTGCTTTTATTTTCTCTATTTGTAGCAGTTTCAAGTTAATTTTTTTTTTAAATAAAAAATTTTAATTTAAAAAGATTTTTTTTTCGGTAATTATTTTTTTTAAATATGGAATGCTTCGTGAATTTGCGTGTCACCCTTGCGCAGGGACCATGCTAATCTTCGCTGTATCATTCCAATTTTAGTATATGTGCTGCCGAAGCAAGCACCAAGTTAATGATTTTTTGTTTGTTTGTTTATTTTTGGGTCATACCTGGTGGTGCTCAGGGGTTACTCCTAGACTTGTGCTCAGGAATCACTCCTAGTGAGCTTGGGGAACCAAATGGGATGCCAAAGATCAAACCCAGGTCAGCCACATGCAAGGCATGCAAGCCCTCTCCGATGTGCTATCACTCCAATCTCATGATTATTTTTTGTTTGTTTGTTTTTGGGTCACACCCAGTGGTATTTAGGGGTTAATCCTGGCTCTACACTCAGAATTTGCTCCTGAAAGGCTTGGGGGACATATGGGATGCTGGGAATCGAACCCAGATCCCCCCTGGGTCAGCCATGATTAAGGCAAATGTCCTACTACTGTGCTATTGCTCTGGGCCTGATTAATTTTTAAATGCTCATTTTGACTACTTCTCTGGGGTACTTAAGGGCATAGCTGGAGGTGCTCATAGCTCTGTGCTCTGGAAGCACTCCAGCAGTGCTCAGGGAGCATGTGTCAAAATCAAAGTTAGACCAAATGCATGCAAAGCAGGGCCTCAGCCCTTTGAACTATTCTCTGGCCCAAGTTAGGGATTGGTCCTTGGAGCTACACCCAGCAGTGCTCAAGGGCTTGCTCCTGACTCTGCTTGGGAGTTACTTCTGGAGGTGTTCAGGGGATCAAACTGGCACCAGCTGTATGCGAGCCAAGTGCTTTAATCTTTATTAAGTCAGCAGTTTTTTAAAATCAGTGCTTTGAGGCAGGAGAGATAGTGTAGAGCACATGGCCAATACTAGTTCTGGCACCGAGGATGGTCTTCTGAGCACAGAACCAGGAATAACTCCTGATCACTGCTGGGTGCTACCCAAAACAAAATAATATCACCAAAAAAGGGGTGTGTGGAGAGATAGCATGGAGGCAGGGTGTTTACCTTGCATGCAGAAGTACGGTGGTTCGAATCCCGGCCTCCCTCTATATGGTCCCCCATGTCTGCCAGGAGCGTTTTCTGAGCATAGAGCCAGGAGTAACCCCTGAGTGCTGCCAGGTGTGACCCAAAATCCAAAAAAAAAAAAAAAAAAAAAGAAAGAAAGAAAGAAAAAAGGAAGAAGCATTATGACTCTCTTTTCTCCCCTGCACTCAAGCTTCAGCTTCAGGCTACATTCGCTCCAAAAGATGCATCTTTTAGGCCCTAAAATTTAGGGGAAAAGGTACATCTCATGTTATGAAAAATATGGTAATTACTGTTTTTGCTTGTTTTTTGGGCTACACCCAATGACGCTCAAGGGTTACTCCAAGCTATGCCTCAGAAATCGCTCCTGGCTTGGGGGACATTATGGATGCTGGGATCAACCAAGGTCTGTCCTGGGTCAGCCACATGCAAGGCAAACGCCCTACTGCTGCGCTATTGTGCCGGCTCCAGTTATTACTTTTTACTACCAATTTTCAGCTCTTGATCATGGACACAACTACACTGATAAGAGACAATTGTGTTCTCTTCCCCACGATTGGGGGGGTGGGATGGTGGATAGGAGGTTAGAGTACTACTAATACTGTCTTTGCCTCCACGTTTTTTTTTGTTTGTTTGTTTGTTTTGGAGCCACATCAGGTGGTGCTCAGGGGTTAATCCTGGTTCTGCACTCAGGGAATTATTCCTGTCAGTGCTTGGGGGACCATAGGGGGTGCAGGCAGTGGAATTCGGGTTGGCTGCATAGAAGACAAGTGCCTAACCCACTGTACTATCGCTCTGCCTTTCTTAATGTTACACCTAATGTTACTTGGCTCATGCTCTGGTGGGTAGGTCCCCCTCGGCGAGGACTATATGTCCCCCACTCCTTGCAGACCCAGACCCCTCCTAGGTGCCCAGAAGCTGCTGAGAGCAAGCCCTAGGCAGATTTGAGTCACGCAAGCTTTAACTTTGATGCTAGTTTGCCCTATTTTCCTGTTGCCTTTCAAAGTCCTCCACCCCCAGGGATGTATACTCTCACCTACTAGGCCAATTAGGTTATTAGTTTAATATGATTATTATAAATTAATATTTATAATGATATTGCAAAATGGGCCACATTCCCATTTTATGGCTAACTGCCAAATGGCTAGATCAAATTTCTGTGTGATGGTTGGTGAAAGTATTGATGAACGGAGCCTCCTACCCCCAAACTTGCTGATTTCTTTTCTCATCTTCTCTTTAATTTTCTTTTTGTTTTTCCTTCTTTTTTTTTTTCTTTTTCCTTCCTTTTTGTTTTTGGGCAACATCTGGTGGTGCTCAGGAATTTTGTGTGTGTGTGTGTGTGTGTGTGTGTGTGTGTGTGTTTGTTTGGACCACACCCAGTGGCGCTCAGGGGTTACTCCTGGTTCTGCACTCAGAAATCCCTCCTGACTAGGGGGACCATATGGGATGTCAGGGATTGATCAGATCCGTCCTGGAAATGCTGCATGCAAGGCAAATGCCCTACTGCTATGTTATCTCCCCAGCCCCTTTTGTGTGTTGTTCTGTTTTTGGGTCACACCCAGTGGTGCTCAGGGGTTACTCTTGGCTCTGCTTCAGAAATTCGCTCCTGGCAGGCATGGGGGACTATAAGGGATGCTAGTACTCGAACCACTGTCTGTCTTGGATCGGCTGCATGCAAGACAAATGCCCTACCACTGTGCTATCTCTCCAGCCCCAGGAATTACTTCTAATTCTGCATTGAGGGGTCATTTCTGGCAGTGCTGGGGGACTATATGTGATGCCAGAGATTGAACCTGGGTTGGCAGTATGCAACACAAATTCTTTATCCTGCTGTGCTATCTCTCTGGCCCCCTCTCATCTTTTCTGAAGCCTTCCCTCTGCTTTTTGGAGACTTAAAAGACATTTTAATTTTGTAATTATAAAATATAATCCTCCAAACAAAGTTCATTTTTGTTTTTGTGCCACACCCAGTGACACTCAGGGGTTACTTCTGGCTATGCACTCAGAAATTGCTCCTGGCATGGGGACCATATGGGACGCCGTAGATTGAACCAAGGTTCATCCTGGATCAGCCACGTGCAAGGCCCAAACAAGGTTTTTTTTTATTATGGTAAAGGATTACAGGTAAAAGAAAAATAATGTAAAACAGGAAGATATTTTTATTTTGCTGCAGACTGGGATTTTTTTTCCCCACATAATATTATAATGCATCCCTTGTCCTGTATTAGATATTTCTTGTGGGCCTGAAGCGGCGTTTGCCTTGTAAGCAGCCGATCCAGGACCAAAGGTGGTTGGTTCGAATCCCGGTGTCCCATATGGTCCCCCGTGCCTGCCAGAAGCTGTTTCTGAGCAGACAGCCAGGAGTAACCCCTAAGCACTGCTGGGTGTGACCCAAAAACCAAAAAAAAAAAAAAAAAATTCTTGTAAGCCTTATTTTCAGTGGTCACCTGATCATCTTTCAGCTGGCTAGGCCATCTTTTCCTTGAAACAATCCCTCATTGTCAAACCTTCCATGTGGTTTCCAGCTTTTTACTGTCAGCAACTGCGCTGTGAAGAACATCGTTTTATTCCAAACACACTTTCTGTTGTCCCCTTTCCTTAACATGTCTTCTCAGAAGTGGAAATACTGGTTCCAAGGCCATTAGCGTTTTAAGTTTCTTCATACCTAGTGCCAACTTGCTCCTTAAGGGCTGATGTTCCCATTCCTTCCCCCACCCTGCTCTAACCAGCCCTCTGTTCTTTTCCCAAAGCCTCATAAGGAGAATGGCCCAGAGTGTGGTGGAAGTGATGGAAGACGCCAAAGGCAAAGTTCAGGAGAACCTCCTGGCCAACGGAGGTATGTCCTTGACAGCTTCTTCCCATGAGTCGTAACTCAGTTTATCTGATCCCCCTGGCATGACTAAAGAGAAGTCTGGATTCCCACTAAGGCTAAGACTATATACTTGGCCAGCTCTGCTGAGCCACTGGCATATAGACTTCACTTCTGGCAAGTTTCTAGCTGTGCTATTGGATTCCCAAAGCATTTGGCCTATGTGTCCTTGCTACTTAATTCCTCAGAGAAATTCAGTGAAAAATGAGATTCAAGAGATCTCACCTTGGGTTCATAGAGATAGCATGGAGGTAAGGCATTTGCCTTTCATGCAGAAGGTCATTGGTTCGAATCCCGCCATCCCATATGGTTCCCCGAGCACGCCAGGAGTAACCCCTGAGTGCTGCAAGTGTGACCCAAAAACCAAAAAAAAAAAAAAAAAAAAAAAGAGATATCATCTCAAGCCAGGCTCTAGTGCATGACCCAGTCACCCTTTCTCTCTCTCTCACCTCCAATCTGTGTCAATGGGAAAAGCCTACTGTGTCCCTGTCCCCATTCACCAGCCCTCACATGACAAGAAATTTCTCCAAGTATTTTTTTTTTTTTTTTGGTTTTTGGGTCACACCTGGCAGTTCTTAGGGGTTACTCCTGGCTCTACACTCAAAAATCACTCCTGGCAGGCTTGGGGGACCATATGGGATGCTGGGATTCGAACCACCGACCTTCTGCATGCAAGGCAAACACCTTACCTCATGCTATCTCTCTGGCCCCCAAATATTCTTTTTTATTAAAAAATTTTTTTAATTTTTGGGCCAGGGGTTACTTCTGACTCTACACTCAGAAATCACTCCTGGCAGGTTCAGGGGACCATATGGGATGCTGGGGATCTAACCCCGGTTTCAGTTGCATGCAAGGCAAACACCCTTTCCAATTTTTAATCTGCATATGCCCAGAAAGTCGGCAGATGAGGCCAAACATGCTCTATAGTGGTTCATGATGGAATTTCTGTCTTCCCTGTGCTGGTAGAATAAAACTTCAGATTCTAGTGACATCTGTACCACAATTGTGTATGTACAGTTGACTACAGTTAAAGTAGGCTAGAAAAGCCAAGACCCCAAAACTTTTATTTTAGGTGTTTAAATATTTGCCAGATCATTAAACCTGTGTCTTGGATATCCACTACAGATGAGCGTGCATATTAATGACTATTGCCTCTCTGTGGCATTTCTTTCTCCCCACCTGCCTGAGGCCTCTGCATTTGCTTGCTTTCGCTGACCCCTGACCTCGTCCACTTCCCAGTGGGAATTTGGCTGTGTATGTCAAGTGGTTTAATAACACCCCACTATTGTGTTGCAGGTTTGAAGGAAAAGTTGAAATGTTTAAAGAGTAGGTTGTGTGGAGTGTGCTGTGTGCGCTCAGTGTGACCCCCCGCATGCCCCAATGGTGACCCTCAGTCTGGTTGTAGGGGTACAGTGATCAGGTTACGACGGATTTCTCAAGTAAACACCTCGTAGCATGGTCACCATATCCATATGACACAGATAGCAGCTGTGTGCTCGCCCCTCCCTGTGCTTCAGCTGATACCAGGCCCATCTCCTCTCTGTCTCTCTCCTCTCCCTCCTTTCTGTTTCCCTCTTCCCCTTTCCTCTCCTCCTTTCTCTCCTATACTTTCCTCTCTTCCCTTCTCTTTTCCCTATTCTTTCCACTTTCCTCTCCTCCTTTCTCTCCCTTCATCTCCCCTTTTCCTCTTTCTCTCCCCTCTCCTTTCTTCCTTCCCTCTTTCTCCTCCACTCTCCCTCCCCTTCCTCTTCCTCTATCCTCCCATTCCTCCCACTTTCTTCCTTCTCCTCTTTCCTTACCTGTCCCTAGTGACTCCTGCTCCCTCAGCAGCCCCATGTGTGTCCTGGTCAGGGGATGCCTCACCTCTAGACTTCACTTCATTTGCTGTCACTTTGGGCTCCTGGGCTTGCCTGCTCTCTCCAGAGTCCTTCTGTCTGCTTTTGGCACTGCCCATTCACTGATACTGCAACTGAACAGCCAGACTGTGCCTTCTGTCCTGGTTGATTCTTTTCTACAGGACCTTTCTTCTCTCCAGCCTCAGGGGTGTTCCGGTCCCCAGAAAAGACTTGTCAGGTTTTAGCCTTTTTTTTTTTTTTTTTTGGTTTTTGGGCCACACCTGGCGATGCTCAGGGGTTACTCCTGGCTGTCTGCTCAGAAATAGCTCCTGGTAGGCCCGGGGAACCATATGGGACACCGGGGATTCAAACCTATCACCTTTGGTCCTGGTTCGGTTGCTTGCAAGGCAAACGCCACTGTGCTATCTCTCCGGGCCCAGGTTTCAGCCTTAGAGGAGCCCTGAGTTTGGGTTCTCTTCCCATCTTTCACGGCTGAGGTTCAGGTCAGCGTCCCCTTCCCCTTTATAGAGGTGGTTGCTAGGTTGGTGGGGTGTGAGATGTAGTCAACACAAGTGCCAGGCTGGTACTTGACTGTGTGACAGAGATGAGGAGTGGAACATATTGTCTTCTGCTTGCTAGGCCCTTCCCCCAAGAAGATTTTATAAATTAGAGTCATTGAAATGCCTGTCTAGTAAAGTAATAATACATTCTGTAATAATACCAGAATCCCTGTTAGTACCATGTTTATACCCAGCTGTCTGGGCTACCACAGAAGGTTGTGTGCTGAGAAGCCCCAGCAGTGACCATGACTCTCACAGTTTAGACACCAGAGATCAACTTGCTTTTGGCTTGGCTCCCAGTGAGGGCTTGTCTCCTGATTTACAGAAGGCCACTGCTGCCTGGCCATGAGCTCAGATGTTCCTCTGTGTGGTCACAGTTAGATGGAGAAAAGCTTCATCTATTCTTCTTTCTCTCTATCTATCTATTGTTCTATCTTCTACCTATCTATCATCTCCTGTTTATATGTATTGTGGTGACTTTTATGTATCTATCATCTACTACCAATCTATCTACCATCTACCATCTACCATCTATCTATCTATCTATCTATCTATCTATCTATCTATCTATCATCTATCTATCCATCCATCCATCCATCCATCTATCTATCTATCTATCTATCTACCTATCTTCTACCTATCTATCATCTCTCTGTTTATATGGGTTTTAGTGGCTCTATCATATCTACCTACCTACCTATCTATTATCTATCATCTATCTACCTACTCACCTACCCACCTATCTATCTATCTATCTATCTATCTATCTATCTATCTATCTATCTATCATCTATCTTCTACCTACCTATCTACACTCTGTTTATATGGGTTGGAGTCACACCTGCATAGACTGTTCATCAGGAGTGCCCCCTGATGGACTCAGGGAAATAAATGTGGTGCTATGAGTTGAACATTGCTCAGCGCATGCCAGGCAAATGTCTTAGCCCCTTATACTATTTCTTTGGCCCTTGTATGTCAAATTTTTAAAAGCAATCACTTTTTACCCTCCCCTTTGTTGCTGCTGTTCTTTAAATGCCCTGAAGGTTCGTGTGCTAGGTGGGGGGACCCAGCCAAGGGACACGCATTTCACATGCCTCTGTGTGTTGGGATCATATACTAGGTTGTGGTGTTGGAGATCCCAGGTAAGGAACCCCAGAGCACACTTAGGGGGCCTGACACATGCTGTGTGGGCATTCTAAGTTGGTGTCTTTTGCTAAGGATGCCTGTCCTGGTGCCAGAGGTTCATCCATCATTGCTTCACCATTGGAATTTCAAGGGCCTCTTAGCCAGGGCATTGAGGCAATGCCGTGGTTGATCTCATGAAGGGACCCGCGATATGCCACGTGCCCTCCTTGGCCTTCCTCTGCCCTCACCAGTGCTGGAGGGCAGATGTGCTCCCCTGGCACCGGAAGCTCACAGTCTCTTTTCATAGCTGAGGTTATGTAACTGGCTGTGTTCTTGCCAGTTTCCTCATCGCTGAGTGGAGCTGGTCATGGTACTTAAGAGGGTGGACAAGTAAATTAAGTAAGATAATCCCCGTGTTATGACCAAGGTCCACACTCAGTGCCAGCCCTGGGAGGGGTTTGGTATCAACCACAGCAGCCCCACAAGGCCGCTTTCCTGCTTCCCACCTGCTGGCAGGCATTCCTTCTCTTCCAACCCCATTTTGTGTTTGTTTAGTTTTTGTTTTTGTTTGTTTGGGGGCCACACCTAGTGGCGCTCAGGGGTTAATCCTGGCTCTGCGATCAGAAACTACTCCTGGCAGGCTCAGGGGACTATATGGGATGCCGGGGATTGAATCCAGGTCCGTCCTGGGCAAGCCGTGTGCAAGGCAAACGCCATATCTCTGTGCTATTTTTGAATCACACCTAAACAGGGTTCATGGCTTACTCCTGGCCCTGCACTCAGGAATCACTCCTGGGGGGCGGTTGGAGGATCATACAGGACACTGGAATAGAATCTAACTCAGTCGATTAGACAAGTAAGTGACCTACCTGCTGTACTAATGCTCTCGGCCCAGAGAATTCTATTTTTAATGAAAACAACAGCAACAACACTTGTATTTTGTGGGGAGGGTTTGGGCCACACCCAGTGGTACTTGGGTTATTCCTGACTCTGCACTCAGAAATTACTCCTAAGACTGAGGGAACCACATGGGATGTTGGGAATAGAACCTGGGTCAGCCATGGGCAATGCAAACCTCTACCTGCTAGATTATAGCTCCCACCCCATGAAACCTTTATTAAAAGGTTCTGTCATTTACAGTACTGTTAATGATGGTTTCTCATGTGCATAATTCTAACACCACACCCCCTCAATCATTTCCCTTTCTACCTCCCTCTCCCAAGGATCCCAACACCCATCCACAAACTCAGTAATGTGCATAAGCTCTCCCATTGGGATGCCTTTAGCTCTTTGTTGCTGCCTTGTAAGGGCTACATTAAAAAATCAGTTCGGGAACCAGAACAGTGGCACAGTGGTAGGGCATTTGCCTTGCAGACCACTGACCTAGGATGGACTGCAATTCGATCTCCCAGCATTCCATATGGTTTCCCAAACCAGGAGATTTCTGAGCGCATAGCCAGGAATAAGCCCTGAGCGTCACCAGATGTGACTCGAAAAAAAATATCAATTCAGCCTAAATTTGCTTCTTTCCTTCTGACCAACCCCACTTAGCATGATATCCTTCATTTTTATCTATGTTGCTGCCAACTGCATGTTTTTGTTGTTAGTATTCAGTATTGCTCCTAGATTAATCTATCTGTGGTTGGGTCTCTTTCTCTGTTTTTTGTACTCCTAAGTGCTGCGATGAACACAGGTGTACACATATACTTTCAAATTAATGTTTTTGTATTTGGAAGATAGATACTAAGAAGTGGTACTGTTGGCATGCCCACTTTGTTTCCAGCTGCTTCTTGGGGAAGTGCATCCACATTCCAACTTCAGCCTTGCCCCAAGCCGAGTTCCTCTCCTCTCCAATCGACTGTCCACATCATGATGGTCCCTCTGGCCATGCAAGCCTGGGTTACCTGGGCACTCTATCCCTCCTGCAGCATGACCGAGTCTTCCCTGGCCCAGCTCTTTGGTCCATCTTTTTTTTTTTTTTTTTTTTTTTGGGCCACACCCTGTGAGGCTCAGGGGTTACTCCTGGCTATGCGCTCAGAAGTTGCTCCTGGCTTCTTGGGGGACCATATGGGACGCCGGGGGATCGAACTGTGGTCCGTCCTAGGCTAGCACAGGCAAGACAGGCACCTTACCTCCAGCGCCACCGCCTGGCCCCACTTCTTTGGTCCATCTTAACTTCTCTTCTTTTCTTCTCCCCTCTCTGTCTTCTCAATCCCACAGTGCTCCTTCAACCCAGCCCCAGGAAATCTGCAAGTGGCTTCCTGGCCCCAGATGACCTTGTCCACTGAGAACCACACAGCCACTCCAGGTCGTCTTAGCACCCATAAATACGGGTCTGGCTAATGTCAAAAATACCTTCTTAAAGGTACAAGAGTCAGGAGCTGGGGACACAGCTCAGCAGTAGACACTTTTATTCTTTTTTTTTTTTGGTTTTGGGGCCATACCCAGCTGCAGTCAGATGTTACTCTTGGCTCTGCACTCAGAAATCGCTCCTGACAGGCTTGAGGGACCATATGGCATGCTGGAAATCAAACCTGGGTCCATCCCAGATCAGTCATGTGCAAAACAAACACCCTACTGCTGTGCTATCCCTCCAGCCCAGAGTAAATACTTTGTGTGTGTGAGATCCTGAACTCTATTGCTGGATACAAACAGAAACAAAACAAAAACTAACAAGAGAATGTGCAGGCAGTGGAAACTGTTTATTGGCAGGACTAGCCATGGTGGCCTGTCTGGTTCTCAGAGGCCATTGTGAAAGGCAGAGCCAGGGGGTGGCCTCAGATGTGAAAACAGTATCATCACATGCTGCTCTGTGGGGCTTTAGAGTTCGGGGCTGTTGTGGCACCTGGCTACTGGTGGTGTGTTTCTCAGTGGGGCCCTGGATGGGAGTCTTAGACCCTGGAATCCCTCATCTGAGCTCTGCTTCCTGCTGCCACAACTTTGCGGCTCAGGGATGCCCTCCTGTTCCCCGCAAAGGAGAGGCAAGCTGTTCACTTATGAAACTGTGTTTGTGTCCTTCCAGTGGACCTGACGTCCTTTGTGACCCACTTTGAGTGGGACATGGCCAAGTATCCCGCGAAGCAGCCGATGGTCAGCCTGGTGGATATTCTCGCCAAGGTAGGGAAGCTTTTTCTTGGTGCTTCTCGGCTTATATAGGGGGACTTCCCTCTGCGGTGTGATGGCAGGTGTCTTGTCCCTAGAGAGACTAGCGGGTTTTCCAGGAGACTGGAGTCCTGCTGATTGGACCCATGTCCAGACTGGAACCCGAGGGCTGAGGTATGGCCTTTCCTTCTTGACCGTCAGATGCCTCTAGACCTACTCTCTTTCTAATACTGTGGCGGTCCCTGTATTTGCTGTCTCCTCCCCTCAATGCCTCTAAGCCACCAGGGCTCTGAGCTCAGTCCTGAGGCCCATTCACTGTTCCTCTCTCTTCCTTCCCATTGTTGTGAGCATCACAGGCTATACCTACTCTTGGTTGTGGTGCTCTCATGCCCAGTCCTGTGCTCACCAGGTTTGCTTAAGCACTCTTGAGTTGTGGGGCTTGCACATGTGCTTACCGGGGGAGCTGAGATGTCCCTGAGCTCCAGAGGTGACTGGCTCTATGGCAGCACCTGTGGATCCTCCTCAGCCAACCCTCTGGACCATGTGGTTCACATGCCGGTGACCCCAGGGATCCAACTTAGGGCCTTAAACTTATAGGTGGCTGAGCTCAGCTCCTGTCACTCAGCTTTGTGAAGGTGTGGATGGAAATGCCAGCTCTCCTGCTGTCTATGAGCAGGTTCCACTCATGAGGAGATTATGTGACACCAATTCTATGCTTGGTGGAGACTATCTTTCAGCATTTTGGGGAGGCATCACCCTACCTCTGAGGCACCTGGGACAATAGTAAGGCTATGAGAGACTGTCCCTATAAGTCTCCATGATTCTGCCACCTCTGGCTTTTCCTTCAGGAGTAGAAGCTCTGAAGTCTTTCTGATCATCTCCCATGCCACTGACTATACTTTGTCTCAGGAGGACCCAGGTTCTTTATTTTTTTTCTTCTTGGGGTATGTTTAGAACACATTTAGCAGTGCTCAATGATCACTCCTGGCAGTGCTTAGGAGACCATATGAGATGCTTGGGGGATTGAACCTGGCTTGGCTACATGCAAAGCAAGTGCCCTACTCACTACATTGCTCCAATCCCTCAAGAAAACTCAGGTTCTGATAGCTCACACCTACCTACTCTTTGCAGTCCTGTTCTCTGTTGGCCTGGGTGTCAGGGAACAAAGCCTTTCTATTGTTTCATAGCAGAGACACCCCCCAGTGGCAGGGCAGGGCCAGGAGTGGCAGGTGATGGGCCCCGCAGACAGCCCCACCCTGTGTGGCTCCTACAGCTGTGGAGCCCTCACCTGTCTATGGGAATAAGGGGTGGGGCAGGAAGTCTTGGAATCTGGGTGAGGCTGTGGAGCCCTGCTCACATCATAGATTCCCAACTCCTCCTGGGACAATCGAGTAGTGATTCTGGAAGCTTTATAAGCTTCCTGTGGCCTGTACCTATGGCCGGCTGCTGTGATATGCAGGATGATGGTGTGTGATTGCACCAGGGTCTGCCATGCTCTGCCCTGTAGGCAAGGCTGCTCTGGAGAGAAATGTGGCTTTTCTTTTGTGCAGGAGGTCCTGAGAGGGATAGGGACTGCACAGTGGGGAGGAGGAGGCCTGGGTTTTCTATCTGCCTGTGAAACTGCCCCTGGAGAAGTCTCTTTCTCCTGGGTTTTTATGTACTGAAAGAAAACTCACTCAGGGACCTGAAGCAAGAGAGTGACAGCTACCACAAGGGAAAGGAAGGAGAGGACCATAGGGTGCTGGCTGGCCCAGGAAGTGAGAGGCAGCATAGACATGCCCTGTGAGCCTTTCTTTCTGTTTTCCTTTGCTCCTAGATTCTGGTATTCCCAAGGGTTCCCACTGTTGTGTGGCTCTTGGAGTCGGGGGTGGGGGGACCCTAGTGCTGTTGGTCTGACCTCAGGATGGAAAACTCTGCACCCACCAGCCCCAGGACTCAGCCTCTATGAGGGTCCTGGTTTGAGACATCTCCTAATCACAGATTGCTTTGGTAAGATCAGTTTCCTAACCTGGAGCTTCTCCCTCCCTTTCAGAGACCTGCATGCATGGATAAGTCTAGGCTGTGAGGCACCCCACTCACTCTCACCAGGACCCTTTTTCTACAGTCTGTACCTGGACACCCTCAGTTACGAGTCTGAACTTGTTAGTTAGCCAGTGGCACCTGGTCAGGAACTGCCTTTAGGGGTGACTGGAGGGCAGAACCACAGTGTTGGGTCCTGGGAAGTGCCCTACAGGCCAGATCCTGGCTGGGCCCTCCAACATCTGGAAACCAAGCATGTCATGAACCTTAGTAGAAAGCAGGATGATGGGCCTCAGAATGCTGCCCTCCTGACCACCATGCCACTGTCCATAACATTGCTACAAAGTGCAGGAGCCCACAGACGAAGCATAGGCTGCAGTTTCTGTTTTGCTTTATTTTGGGGCCCACACTGACAGTGCTTGGGGCTGCTTCCAGCTCTATGCTCAGAAACCACTCCCAGAGGTGCTTGATGGACCTCCTGGTGGTGGGGATCAGATTTGGACTCCAGCAGGCCAGTCTGGGCTGTGGTTTAGAAATGTCCACTCTTACCCAGTAGTGCTGGGTGTGACCCTGACAGTGACAAAGGCCCAAGCAATATCACACATTCTGGCCCTCACATTGAGCCATCATGCCTACTTGGCCAAGTAATCTCAGGAGGGATCCCGAACCCCCTGGGCACCAGTTAGGAAGCCCACAAAGAAATAATAATGAAAAGAGAACTTTTTACTGTGATATTATTGGAACTTTGGTAGTGAAAGTAGTGAGATTAATCCACAAATAGGGCTTGTGAAGCAAAACCCCTGAAATCCCATTCTGTTGTGAATGAATCATAAATCCATAGAAATGTTTGAATTAAGATGATAGCAGGAAAGTTAGAGCCCTATATCACACTATCCTCCAAATAAGGGAAAACTAAAATAAAAAAATATACACATACATTAGGAGTCAGAAGATAGTACAGTGGATAAGGCACATCCCTAGCATCCCTATAGTCCCCTGCGCTTGCAGGAATGAATGCAGATTCTAAGTGCAGAGCCAAGAGTCAGCCTTGAATTCCACCTGGTGAATATTCCCCAAAACCAAATATAAATATGAAATACATATACAAAATAAATATTCACATATTTGGGAGATCCCCAAAACAGTTTATAAGAAGTCCAAGTGTCACCCCACGAGATTCTTGGTCAGTTTATTCAAAGACCCCTGCCCTAAAATTCAGGGCTGCTCAGGCTCTGTGGTGCAGATAATTACCAAGACCACATAGAGGTGCTCAGGGGCTTCCAGGGCCACATCTAATGATGCTCAGAGAACTTTGTGATACCATGGATGGAACCAAGGTCAACCACACACAAGAAGTTTACTTTCATTCCTATCTCTGGGGTCCAGATTAGAAATACCCACTTTTGGGGCTGGAGCAATAGCACAGCGGTAAGGTGTTTGCCTTGCATGTGGCTAACCCAGGGCAGACCTGGGTTCGATTCCCAGTGTCCCATATGGTCCTCCGAGCCAGGAGCGATTTCTGAGTACATAGCAAGGAGTAACCCCTGAGTGCCGCTGGGTGTGGCCCCAAAACAAAAACTAACAACGACAACGACAAAAAAACAGAAAAACATGTCCACTCCACCCCACAAGGAGTAACACAAGGAGTGCGGTCTCCTGCTGCACACTTTTCCCCATAGGTAGACCTGGACGTTACAGGCTCACTGATGCGTGGAATGTGCATCGCCTCACCCCCACCCCCGGAAACACTTCTGGCTGCTGTGGAGGGAGTTGGGCCTCCACCCTGTGTGGCCACTGTGTGGTGCCTGCCTGCAGAATGGGGAATGCAAGCAGCAGCAGGAGCTTTGAGTTCTGGTGAGGCCTGAGCTAAGCTCTCTCCATAAATCACTGCAGTGACCTACATCCTGGTGGCCTCCATGACTCAGTCTGGGCAGGGAGGAAAGGGGATGAGGTGGGGTGTGTGTGCTGGTAAGAACAATTAGTCTGTGTCACTAAGCTCAGAGAGGTTGAGAAGCTGACCCTAGAATGCACAGCCCATCAGAGGAGGAGCTGGAATTCAGACTTAGGCCTGTGTTTCCTCAGCTCTGGGCCTCCCAGTTTACTGTTTTTTTTTTTTTTTGTTTGTTTTTTTGTTTTTGTTTTTTTTTTGGTTTTTGGGCCACACCCGGCGTTGCTCAGTGGTTACTCCTGGCTGTCTGCTCAGAAATAGCTCCTGACAGGCACAGGGGATCATATGGGACACCGGGATTGAATTCAAACCAACCACCTTTGGTCCTGGATCGGCTGCTTGCAAGGCAAACACCGCTGTGCTATTTTTCTGGGCCCAGTTTACTGTTTTCTAATCACTCCTTTGTAGCTTCTCACTGGTGCCAGTGAAATCAGAAAAATAAAGCCATGAAGGAATTTTTTTTTTAAAGGTTTGTGGACTGGAGCAATATCCCAGTGGGTAGTGCCACCGATGAGCGTGGCCCACAAGAACAAAACTAAAAGAAAGCAGTATGCTTGTGTGTGCATATATGCGTGCATATGTGTGTGTTTGTGTGTAAGTATGTCATGCGTGGATGTGCACAACTTTTAGAGCTGAGGAAGTGGCTCTGGGACTAGTACATGTCTTGCAAATATAAAGACATGACCTTATTTTTCTTTTCATTCTTTTAATTAAATTCTTTTATTTTAGACACCATGGTTTATGGAGTTTCTCATAATAGTTATTTCTGGCCTTCAATATTTCAACATCAATCCCACCATCAGTGTAGTAACATTCCCTCCACCTTATCATAATTTTTCCAACCTCCTCAAAGCCTTTCCCTTGGCAAACATGAATAATTTATGTAATATTTCTTGGTATAACTAAATAATGGAATTATCCGGAAAGAAAACCTTCATTAAAAGAAAATTTCTGCTCACCGGTTATTTAATTTGATAATTTTCTCTGTATTGTTGTGCTATTTCAATTACTTTTTCACATCCTCTCTCAAACTGAGGTTGGAAGCCTCTAGAGAGACTCAGCCCGTTTTTAGCGTATTTGACTTTTTTTTGGTTTTTTTTTTTTTTTTTTTTTTTTTTTTGGGTCACACCCGGCAGTGCTCAGGGGTTATTCCTGGCTCCATGCTCAGAAATTGCTCCTGGCAGGCACGGGGGACCATATGGGATGCCGGGATTTGAACCGATGACCTTCTGCATGAAAGGCAAACGCCTTACCTCCATGCTATCTCTCCGCCCCCCCCCCCCGTATTTGACTTTTGACTTTTTTTTTCCCTCTTATTTTGTACCCCATTCTATTGCTTTTCTTGCCTTCAAACAAAACCACATACCTTGATTTTTCTAGCTCTGCCTCTTAAATAGAAGGGGAAACGAGGGTTCCAGGACCAAACAGATATGAGATCACTAGTAGTAAGCCAGACAAAGAGGGGTCCACCTACTCTAGCAGCCCGGGGGGTGATGGTGGAGTATATGAGTTGTAGAAAGGGAACTGGAATGGGGGGGAGGACATAGTTGGTGATGGGTATTCCCCTGATTCAATGTTAATATGTACCTAAAACACTACTGTGAAAGATATGTAAGCCATTATGGAAAAAATATATGTTTTTAATCAGAAACTTTCTTTGACTTACATGTATTATTATTATATCAATTATATTATGTTATGTTATGTCACTATATTATGTTATGTTAGCTTACCTCATTATGTTAATCAATTTTGTCTCTTGAATAAATTCTTTTTTTTTTCTCTCTCTTTTTTTGGTTTTTGGGCCACACCCGGTAACGCTCAGGGGTTACTCCTGGCTATGTGCTCAGAAGTTGCTCCTGGCTTGGGGGACCATATGGGACACCGGGGGATCGAACTGCAGTCCGTCCAAGGCTAGCGCAGACAAGGCAGGCACCTTACCTTTAGCGCCACCACCCAGCCCCTCTTGAATAAATTCTTACAATAAAAAAAAAGAAAATTTCTGGTGCAAACGATTAAACCTGAGGCCTCACACATGCAAGGCCCATGTTGTGCCTCTGAGCCATATCTTCAGTTATATATTTTTATTTAACTTAAAACCAGTGAATGGTAGGAAGCTTGTCACAAATAGTGGGATAGATCAGTGAGGGCAGAAAAAGGACTACCAGTGATCACTACAGTGATAGTTGGAAATGATCATTCTGGACAAGAACTGGGTGCTGAGAGGAGGGAAATAATATGTATGATACTCTTTCTGTAACCATATTGCAATCCGCACTGTCAAAAAGGGAGAGAAAGAGAGAGGAAAGGAGGGAAGGCAAGAGGCAAACTGGGGACATTGGTGGTGGGAAATGTGGACTGGTGAAAGGATGGGTGTTGACATTGTAGGACTAAAACTCAATAATGAGCAACTTTGGAGCTGTATCTCACAGTGATTCAATTAAAGAATTTATTTAAAACATTTTAGGAGGGGCTGGAGAGATGGCACAGCGGTAGGGCTTTTGCCTTGTACACAACCAATCCAGGACGTATGGCGGTTCAAATCCTGGCATCCCATATAGTCCCCCTAGCCTGCCAGGAGCGATTTCTGAGTGCAGAGCCAGAAGTAACCTCTGAGCACCATCGGGTGTGTACCTGCCCCCCCCAAAAATACCCCAAAACTAGGACATTTTAGGGGCCTGATTGATAGCACACTGGTAGGGTTTTGCCTTGCACATGCTGACCCAGGTTTGATTCCCAGCATCCCATATGGTTCCCTGAGCCTGCCAGGAGTTATTTATGAGAGCAGAGCCAAGAGTAACCTCTGAGCACCAACCAGTGTGATCCAAAACCTAAAAAAAAAATATTATTTAAAATATTTTATTTTATTTTTTCCTAGCTGTTGTGGCAGCCACATCAGCAGTGGTCAGGGGCCAGTGCTGTTATAATCAGTGCCCTGGGACCCTCCAGTGCCAGGAGCTCCCAGGGGCCTCACACAGGCAAGACTGGAAAGAGCACCCCTGAGCCTAGACAGCTGATGTGAGTCAACTGGGCCTTGGAGACCAGAGTGTAGGGACCCCAACCTGACATCACTAGAGCCTGGCAGTGCAGGATGGCAAAGTTGAGATTCTCATGGGGTGGTTTGAGAAGCATTGAGTGTCTCCAGTGTGAGGCCCTTACTGGCCCTTACTGCAGACTATCTGCTGAGCAGCTATGGATCCCTTGGACAGGCAGGGCCATCGGGGCTGGGCGTGAGAACTGGGTTCATGTTCAAACCTGCCTTTTCCCCCTAGCAACTGACCCAGATCGACACGGATCTGAAGTCCCGCACAGTCGCCTACAACACTCTGAAGACCAACCTGGAGAATTTAGAGAAGAGATCTATGTGAGTAGCCATGAGTCAGGTCTGCAGTTGAGAGGAGGGCAGACACATAGATGGATTGATGGATGGATGGATGGATGGATGGATGGATGGATGGAAGGATGGATGGATGGATGGATGGACGGACTGACAGACAAGTGGATAGAAGATGGATGGGAAGTTGGAAGACTGGCAGATATACAGGTGGATGGGTGGATGGATGGACAGAAGGACAGAGTGGATAGACAGACGGCAAATGGTCAGATTCAGGCATTTGCTTCTCATACACCCAGGAGCTCTATTTATGCTGGACGGGAAAATGGGAAGGAAGTTCCATGCAGGACTCAGTGTGCCTTCAGCATGTCCTCACTGTCCTCCTCTCTCTCCCAACTTCTCTGCTAGGGCAGAGATTCCCCATGAATGCCCGTGGTCCAGTTGAAGGCATTGAGTGCTCCTCCTGACACAGTCCACTCATAGATCCTTTTCTACTCCCTCCCCAAAAGGTCCCCTGTAAAAGGGAGCTAGACCTACTCAACTAGACCTGCTAGGCACTGGGATTGTGGTAGGTAGCTGAGAATTCATTAGCCCTGGGTTTTAGACTAGGTCCAAGGCTCTTGTGTAAGGGAAAGAGCATCCCGTTATTGGAGGTATTTCATTGGCCTGCTGGGCCTAACACATCACACCATTAGGATGTTGAGTTGCTTTGTTCTTTCTTTTGGTTTTTTTTTTTTTTTTTTTGGGTTTTTGGGCCACACCCGTTTGACGCACGGGGGTTACTCCTGGCTATGCACTCAGAAATCGCCCCTGGCTTGGGGGGACCATATGGGATGCCGGGGAATCGAACCGTGGTCCGTCCTACGGTAGCGCTTGCAAGGCAGATACCTTACCTCTAGCGCCACCTTCCCGGCCCGCTTTGTTCTTTCTTTTCTTTTTCTTTCTCTTCCCCTCTTTCCCTCCCACTCACTCCTTCCCTCTCTTCCTCTTTCCCTCCCTCCCTCCCTCCCTCTCTCTTTCCTTCTTCCCCTCTTCCCTCCTCCCTCCCTCTTTCCCTCCTTCCTTCCCTCTCTCCTTCCCTCCTTCCTTCCCTCTTTCTTTCCCTCATTCCCTCCTTCCCTCCCTCCCTCCCTCTCTCCCTCCCTCCCTCCCTCTAGTCTTCCCTCCCTCTTTCCCTCCCTGACTCCCTCCCTTCCTTCCTCCATCTCTGCCTGCCTCCCTCCTTCCCTCCCTCCCTGCGTCACTCCTTCCTTCCCTCCCTGCTTGCCTCCCTCCTTCCCTATATTTTCTTTCTTTCTTTCTGTTTTGGAACTACACCTGTTGATGCTCTGGGGCTACTCCAGACCATACCCAAGGGATCATGTGTGGTTCTGAGATGGAACCAAGTTCAACCATATGCAAAGAAAGCACCTTATCCATATTGTGTCTCTTTCTAAGACTTATTTGACATTTGTGAAATTTGGTTCAACCTCTTCAGCCCTTTGGTTAAAAAAAAAAAGCTTATTCATGGATTGGCAGTAACAGGGTCACTGCCCTGTTGAGTAGAAGAGAAGAGGGTCCGTCTCTTCCTCCTTTTTCAGTCCATCTACTTTTATTAAAGACTTATTTTATTAAGGACTCATTGTCTTCTCAGGCCTGGTCTAGATCCTAAAGGTAGAGAGAAGAACAGAATACAGTTGCTGCACTTAGAAACTCAGTTATTGGGGCAGAGAGATAGCGTGGAGGTAGGGTGTTTGCCTTGCATGCAGAAGGATGATGGTTCGAATCCTGGCATCCCATATGGTCCTCTGAGCCTGCCAGGAGCTATTTCTGAGTGTAGAGCCAAGAGTAGCCCCTGAGCTCTGCTGGGTGTGACCCCCCCCCCCAAAAAAAAAAGAAAAGTAACTCAGTTATTCATTCAGCAAGTTCTGTAATCCATATGCTTTGTGCTCGGTCACATTCTGTGCCTGACCATGAGGCTGAGGATGGGTGTGTTCAGGGCATGCTTGCAGGGCACTCCTGGCCATCCCTGCCATGTGGGGTCTTTCTGAACTGCTCCCTGCATAGACAGGAGATCCCTGCACTGGGATTTTTATCTAAAAATGCTGGCCATGGCTGCATGCCATTTGCTTCGAAGCTTGAGTGCTTATGTGTGGGCTGATTTCAGGCTGTTCCTGATGGGAGTGTCAGGGGAAGTAGCCAGGAGTGAGCATGCCAATGCCCCTATCTGGGCCCCCTGGGCCTTCCACTAGTCTGTGCTGTGCTGGGAGGTCAAGCTGGTATGTCTGCAGGAGCTTCTGCTATGTGGCCAGGTGCAGACAGCCCCAATGGCACAGAGGAGACTATCTTCTGATGATACCCAGAACCCTCTTGATCTGCAAATTATGATATATTCTATCACCCATCTTTTTGGGGAGCTGTGGTTCCCAAGCTGAAGAGGGGCTTTTCTCTTTGAGGGAGAGGGAAATCATTTCTACCCCAGTTCAGATTCTAGGGAATTTCAGCCCACAAAGGAGTTTCAGGAGATGACGGGTGAAATAAAGACATTCTACTTTCGTTCATTTCTTTTGAGCCACATGCAGCAGTATTCAGGGCTTACTCCTGACTCTGTGCTCAGGGATTAACTCTAGTAGGTTTTGGGCGACCATATGGTCCTGGGGATTGAACACAGGTCAGCCTCATGCCAGGCAAACACCTTACTTGCTGTTCTAGTGCTCCAGTCTCGAAGACATCCTATTAAAGAGAGAGGTAATAAAAGTTGTGAGAGAGAAGACAGTTTCCCTGGAGAGAGGAGGGAGTCCCTAGGACAAAGGGACTGGAGTGTGGAGGACAGTAGATGAGGCAAGGGGGACAGATAGACAAACGGGGTTGGTAGAGAGGGTGGACAGAAGGGATGGACAGAGGGGGTGCAGACAGGGTATAGACAAGGCTTACAGAGAGAAGGAGCATAGGCAGAGAAATGCAGGCAGCAGGAATGCATGCTTTGCTTGGCTCCTGCTAAGCTAATTGCATCTGCCTTGCCTGAGCTTTGCCTCCCCTGCTGCCTGGCAAAGCAGCCTGGATCCCGGCGCTCAGAAACTAGAACTATGATAACCTCAGTGCATGTTCCCTGGGCATGAAGCAAGAGATGCAGGGCACTGCATTAGCAGTGGGACCTGGACATCGTGTCCAGTGACATGGAGCCCTGAGGGGGCAACTGAGATCACTCAGCCTACCTACACTCTGACTTCTCTACCAGGGGTCAGTGCAGGTGACTGAAGCTGTTTCTGCAGCCCCAATGGAAAGGAAGCACCCTCCACCCCACTGTCCCCTGCCCCATGTGCCCTCCAGCACCTCTGACCATCCTCCCTTCCCACCTGCACTCAGGGGGAACCTCTTCACCCGCACTCTGTGTGACATTGTGAACAAGGAAGACTTTGTACTGGACTCTGAGTATCTCATCACCCTCCTGGTCATCGTCCCCAAGTAAGCAGGGGCCATTGGAGGAGGACTGGATGGGTCTGGGATCCAGGGGAGGCAGCTGGGTGGGGGGTCAGAGTGCCTCTGTGTGAGGGGCTCTGGCAGGATCATGCAGCTGAGTCTTCATATATGCACTTCAGAGGCTGGCAGACCCCAAGGTGTAGTAGGTTCAGAGATGGTTTCCAGACCCTATGGCAGGGCCTCTGTGGCTGTTTGGGGCTCACTTGGTTCCTCTCTGTTTACTTCATTTCCTGGGAAGAGGGAGTGCATAGATTTCTAAATGTTCAGTACACCCCAACCTTCCCCCTCTCTTTATTGCCTTTTTAGGTTACACTCAGCTGTATTTAGGGGTTATTCTTGGCCCTGTGTTCAGCGATCATTCTTGGCAGTGCTTGGAGACCTTATGGGGTGCTGGGGATCAACCCTCTGTGCTATCTCTCTGGTCCACTCCCAGCCTTTTCTGAAACATCACTAATGCTTCTATATCCCACAGACAGAGCTACACACAGTGGCAGAAAACCTACGAATCCCTCTCAGACATGGTGGTCCCTCGATCAACCAAGTAAGTGACCCCAGTTTGGCCCTAGAGGTCCTATGGGTTTGGGGGAACTCGGCACTGAACATGCCTGAGGGTGCATAGACCTTCCATAGCTGACTCCTCACCTGCAGACCCTGAGCCTGTTGTGTCTTCCTAGCCATACAGGCCCAGATCCTTTTGGCTTCCAGAATTCTGCGACCTGAAAGTCCCCTCTGGCTTCCATGGGGTTAAGGTTCTTTTTCCATTGATTTTTTCCCCCCACATATGGTTTCTACCACTGGGGGTCAAGTGAAGACCTGGCATGATGCCTGCAAAGTAGATCCATGCAGGAAGTCTTGCATGTGGCTGCTAAGCACTGGAAGGAGTGGCCACGGGGGGTGGTTCTCCTTGGCGGGAGAAGGGATGAAGGCACATGTTCTTACCATCATCGCTGCCCTCCCTGGGCCCTGAGAGAACTGACAGGACAGAATACCCTGCTCTGAAGTTAGAGGAGAAAGTTAGCCAGGGGGGTAGAGGGGCACCTGTCACCCAGCCACACTGTGAAGGTCACGGTGTGGACAGATGAAGTAGCAGTGAGGGGGCAATGATAGCACCATGTGCAGGAGAATGAGGGACCCAGAAATGCCAAGTACATGGAGAAAGCAGAAGGCAAGCCAGGGAAGCCTTGGAGTTTCCACTGCGGGCCAAGGTGTTCATGGCTGTTTTCACAGGGGTCACCCTCAGCGGTGCTGGGAGACATCTGGGGTAGTCTGTTGGTGTGGGGTCTCTCAGAATACACCTGGAAGAAATTGGGGGGCTTTGCAGTTCAGGGCATCAAATGCAGGGCCTCACACACATGCGAGGCGTGTGCTCCACCATATCAAGCTGCATCCTTGGCCCCAGGAAAGCTATTTGATGTTTTACCTCTGCAGCTCTGTGGGCATTTGTTTCTCCTCACCCTCTCGAACAGCTCACTAGGCTGGCACTGAGTGGGCACAGTTGTGCCTGCTTCCTACTTCTGCCTCCTGGCCCAGAGCTTAGCAGGAGCCCCATCCCCTCTTTTGCCCTCTAGAAGCCTCTGGCCTGGGGCCCTTGTGCCAAACTGAGTCACTTGTCACTGACCAAGACAGTTGCAGCCTGGGGTCCCAGAATAAGGCTGAGGGAGAGGGCTGGGGAGGAGCAGGTGGAGGAAGAGTGGAGGAGTTGGGCATGCCTCTCACCAGCAGGAGCACTTCCTGCTCTCATGCAGGCTTCCTGGAGGAAATTTTCCTCTCACCTGAGAATGTGTAGAGGACTCTGAGAAGACCCCTGAAGTCTGGGGTCACACCTACAGAGTTAGGGTGGGGCAGAGGGCCTCCGAGAAGCAGAAAAGTTGGCCCAGTCTGCATGTCCACAGGATCCTCATTATCGGGTCTTCTGGTCAGAGGCAAGAAAAGTACTTAGACCACCCGGTGGGAGTGACACATCTGGTGTTGTGCCAGGAAGGCTGGGTGGGATGTACACATGGTGGGCAGTGGCTGCCCTGATCAGCAGCCTGATCTCTCAGGCATTCCAGGAGCCAACTTCAACCCTGCAGGCCTCTTCCACCTTGTCCTTCCCTCTGTTTATATCCCAGAGGCCTCAGCCTGGAGGGGAAGCAAGCCTAGAGATAGGAAATAGCCAGAAGGGGAGAAGATAGAACTGAGTGGATATCTGGAACCAACCACAGGAAGCCCCCATATCACCTGCACCCCAGAATAGGTCACCGGCCTGGCTCTGCCCTGACCTACACCTGGAGCCCAAGGCCCCCTGGGAATCATCACTTCTCTCCTGCAGACTCATTGCTGAGGATGGTGAGGGCGGCCTCTTCACCGTGACGCTGTTTCGGAAAGTGATCGATGATTTCAAAACCAAAGCCAAAGAGAACAAGTAAGGGCTGAGCTGATGGAGGGGAGGATATGGTCTCTGCACTGTCCCTTGGCCCAGACCCTCGGCCTAGCCCCTCTACCCAGCCCTTGGGACCCAGCCCTTTGGTTCTCCCCTCGCAGGTTCACTGTGCGTGAGTTTTTCTATGATGAGAATGAAATTAAGAGGGAAAGGGAGGAGATGGCCCGCCTGCTGTCGGATAAGAAGCAACAGTATGTGAGTCTGCGCAATGTCTGTCCACCCTCCCTGGGACCCCACTTCCTTGGGTGCCATTTCCAGGCAGCTATTCTTAGGGCACAGCTATGGTAGGGGGTGGCCTAGGACACTTTAAGTACCAGCTCTGCCCTGTGGGACCTGCTCCCACGGCCAGCCCAGCCCTTCCATAACTACTCAGCAGAGTCACTGCAGCTCAGAGATGCTGGAGTGATTCCCCTCGGGAAAAGAACATTCCTCGCCCCTGCAAAGCAGGAGGGGCTCCAGAGGGCTGGTCACCTGCTGTCCCCACCACAGGGTCAACTTTCGCCAGAAAGTTTACCTCCCTTTGCTTTAGGGGAGGAGCTGGTGTGATTCTCAACAAGTCCCCACTATAGCCCCTACCCCAACTCTTTACTATAAGGGTATCTCATTCCAGAGGATCAGAATGGGGCAGTGTGGCAGTGGGGGAGATTCTCTGTTGCTCTCAGGTGCTAGGGAGACCAGAAGAATGGGAGACTGTGCTCTGGGCCTCTGAACAGCATCAGCGTAAGCTTGTGCAGCGCCAAGCTCCCACCCAGGGCCAGCCCCAGCCCCAGGCTTTTCTGGACATCAGTGGGGATTCTCATGTCTAGCTCCACACACTTGGTCAAGGGCCTTTCATTGGGATTCTGGACAAGTTACCCCCAAAATGGGGTTCTTTGAGCCTCCCTGGGAGGAAATGGGGCATTTCTGGGGAGTGGCTATCAAGGAGCCTCACCGACCTGCCATTAGTGAGTGGACATAGTGGACACTGTGCTGTCCTCCATTCTTCAGGTGCTGCCTGTTCCAGAATTCCAATTATTTCCCCACCCCCAATTTGAAGGGTGTTCCCTTGCAGAGACATAGGCTGAGCCAGGCCTCATAGCCTCGTCTACCAGGACTGGACCCTAAAGTAAAGTGTTCTTTCTTCTGTTCCTGGGGTTGGCCAAAACCTGATCTCCCAGTACACTGTTTTCCTTCAAGGAACTTCTGTCCTGCTGGCCCTAAGCTCTGCACCCCTGGGCAAGGTCTAGACATGGTGGCTTCTGCCAGTATCCACTTGGGGTCAGGTAGGGCTTGTGGCCTGTGAGAATTAAGAGCAGACACTAACTGCCCAGTCTCGAAGTGGCTGGGGCTCAGACACTGTCGACTTCTGCCCCCTACCCCAATCCCTCAAGGCCCTAGGAGCCTGGGAAAGCATCAGGGCATCTGTGCAGGGAGGGGAATAGAAAAATGATCTCAGAGATGCTTGAAACTTTATTTTTTTTTTTTGGAGGGGGTGAGGGGAAACATACCTAGAAGTGCTCAGACCTTATTCCTGGCTCTGCACTGGAAAATCATTCCTGAGGTACTCCAGGGACCATATGGGATGCCGGGCATTGAACTAGGATCTGTTGAATGCAAGGCAAACACCCACCCCACTGTACTGTCGGTTTTGCAAGGTGGGTGGCAGAGTGCATTGGAGGAAATTCCTCTTCCCTGTCTGGAGGGGGGAGCAAGCAGATTTTTGTGTCCTTATGGGACCAGTCAACCAAAGGAAACAGGCGAGATCTAGACAAGATCTAGGCTGTTCTTGTTGAGATTGAAGGAGCCATTCCCTCACTTTTCTGCCTTTCTGCAGAGAGATGGCCGAGGGTGACATGGGGTTATGGGGTAACTGCTTTATGCTCCCTGAACATCCAGGCAGCAACTGTGTCCAGATGGGGGGCCAGGTCCAGACAGACAATACCACCAGCCTGAGGGACCCCCAAACCTTGTTCCCCTGAGACCTGCCTCCCTGCCTCCATTTGCGGAGGTTGTGGTTGCCAGGAGGAAGGAGGGGGAACAGGGCCGGACGTGGCAGCCATCAGCTGTCTCTGAACCTGAGCTTTGAGCCCACCAGCCACTGTAGAGTCTTCAGTCAGCCACTCCCCGTGCTGCTCAGCTCTGAGAATGACTGCTGTGTGTTTGCTATGCCTCTCTGTCAGAAGATTAATAAATCATTTCTGTGCCTTTAGCAAAATTCCTGTGTTGCTCTTAAAAAGGGATCATCCACCTACCCGGACCACAAGGTTAAGGTAACCCCGCTAGGGAACCCTGATAGGCCCGCTGCGGGGCAGAGCGACAGAGAGAGAGAGAGTGAGGGCGAGGGTGAGGTAAGCAGCAACCCAGAGCCCTGGGGTCCCCGGCTCGGCTCGCATGACCTCCTAGCTCTGGTGTCTTTTGACGACATAAATCCTTGCCTTGGGGGTTATGGCTTTGGAGGTCTCCAATCCAGGAGCTGGGATCACCTTCCTCCTGGGCTGCAGGGCCTCTCTGGGGCTCCTTTCCCCCCCAGCAATGACCGGGGCTTGGTGGCCAGGAGGTGGCGGAGCTGGTGGTGGGTAGGGCCTTTTGGGGGTGTGCGGGTGGCTCAGCTCTCCTCTGGCTGCCTGGCAGGACTTATTTGGACCCTGGGAGCACCTAGAGTAACAGGTGGCATCTTAGAATCTTTGTTCTAAGACCTGCCCAGGTGCCCCCACCCACCCCAGGGTCACACCAGTGATAGTGACAGCAACTGTGACCCTGAGGGTCGGTGGTGACCGGTGGCTTGGGGGAACCCCTCTGGAGAAGGTGGACCCTGGGCAGCCACCTGCCAGGCCTGCTGAGGTTTGTGTGCCTGGCCAATGGTCAGCTGAGCTTCCCGGACACCAGGTGGCCCCAAGGTTGTGGTCCGGGGTGGGGGGTCCCCTGTTCGACTTACTCTGCTTCTGCTGCCTTTGGGGCATTTTTTCTCAGTTCTGTCCACAACCGTGTTCCCTTGGCCTGATGTTGGGGCAGTGCTGGGAAGGGTCATGGCTCTCCTGTCCCTGCAGGGCCCTTTGCTGCGCTGGCTCAAGGTGAACTTCAGCGAGGCCTTTATTGCCTGGATCCACATCAAGGCGCTGCGGGTGTTTGTGGAGTCTGTGCTCAGGTTCGTGGAGCTGCCCAGCCTAATGGTTTAAGGTGGGGGCCGGCTAGGGGGGTGCCTGAGCTCCTAATTTTTGCTCCACCCCTCCAGCCTCTCTAGGCCTGACCCCATCCTCTCCCTCTGGGTGCTGAAAACGTTTCCTGGGTCCACAAACCCTCTCCCCCATGGTCCTCTTGGCCCATGTTCCTTCCCCTTCTGCCAGCCTAGGGGCAAGCATCATCTGCTTTATTCTTCGGGCCCTGTGACCTTTAGAGTGCCAGCCTTGACTCAGTCCTTGCCCCTTGAGTCCCAATCTTCAAAGTAGACATATAAAAATAAAACCCAGGGGCCGGAGAGATAGCACAGCGCTATGATGTTTGCCTGCATGCAGCCAATCCAGGACAGAAGGTGGTTGAAATCCTGGCATCCCATATGGTCCCCCGAGCCAGCCAGGGGCGATTTCTGAGCACTTAGCCAGGAGTAGCCTAAGTGCCACCAGGTGTGACCCCAAAAATAAATAGATAGATAGATAAAACCCAGATCAAAGCGCACTCTCACAATGACTAACTGGTTTTGCTTTTATTTTTTGAGAACCAGAGCAAAATGGGGTTATTGTAATTGTGGAAACTAGCTGAGCTCAGATACTGAGACTCAGCTGTGATCTCCACACCAGGCCACTGCATGAGTCAGCACATGATTGTAATAGATTTTTAAAATAAAATTTTTGGCTGGGCCGGATAGCATGGAGGTAAGGCGTTTGCCTTACATGCAGAAGGATGGTGGTTCTAATCATGGCATCCCATACAATCCCCCTAATCTTCCAGGGGCAATTTCTGAGTGTAGAGCCTGGAGTAACCCCTGAGTGCTGCTGGGTGTGACCCAGAAACCAAAATAAAAAAAAAAAAATTGGAGGCTCAGGAGGCCCATGGACTCCAATGAAAAAAAAATTATTTATTTATTTATTTATTTATTTATTTTTGGTTTTTGGGCCACACCCAGCGGTGCTCAGGGGTTACTCCTGGCTGTCTGCTCAGAAATAGCTTAGCTCCTGGCAGGCACGGGGGACCATATGGGACATCGGGATTCGAACCAACCACCTTTGGTCCTGGATTGGCTGCTTGCAAGGCAAACACCACTGTGCTATCTCTCCGGGCCCGAAAAAAATTTTTTTAAGTCAGCTAGGCTGTTGGTTCAGCATAGACCCTCAGGATATGGCATTGCCACTCAGCCCTTTGGTGCCAGGGAAGCCAGGTTGCACCTGGCAGTGCTCAGAGTCTTCTAGCATCTGATGATGCTCTGAGACAAGGTGGCACTGGGAGCCCCAGGTTGGGCATCTCCAAGACACATGCCCTGTGACACTATCTCCCCACCCCTAAATTGTTTGTCTTTGTTTTTAGGCCGCACATGGTGGCCCTCAGGGGTTACTTCTGGCTCCACATAGGTTTAGGTGACCATATGAGATGCTGGGGATCAAACTCAGGTTGGTGGGCCCGGAGAGATAGCACAGCGGTGTTTGCCTTGTGAGCAGCCGATCCAGGACCAAAGGTGGTTGGTTCGAATCCCGGTGTCCCATATGGTCCCCCGTGCCTGCCAGGAGCTATTTCTGAGCAGACAGCCAGGAGTAATCCCTGAGCAACGTTGGTGTGGCCCAAAAACAAAAACAAAAACAAACTCAGGCTGGCCATGTGCAAGGCAACCACTCTACCCACTGTGCTATCTATCACTCAGGCCCTAGCCCCTGAAAATTTTTTTTTATGAAAAATGAATCAAAGGAAAAAAAAACAACCCTGTGCCTCCTTGCATTGCTTAAAGCCCTGGGATACTCCTAGCAATATTCAGTCTGAATATGATGATGCAAGTGATCAGGCCCAGTACTGCAGGGAGCCCCAAGAAATAACTGACCAGTGCTTGGGGAGCCATGCAGTCTTAGAAATAGAACTTGAGCTATTTCTCCAGTCCAGCATCTTTTTTTTTTTTTTTTGGGGGGGGGTGTTGGTGGTGCTCAAGACTTACTTCGGGCTCTGCACTCAAGAGTCACTCCAGGTGGTGCTCAGGGGACCATATGGGTAACGAGTATTAAATCTGCATCTACTATCTCTCTGGCCCCAGGATTTCATTTTTACCTGCTGTACTATCCCTCTAGCATGGATTTCATTTTTGAAGCCCATTTTTCTGCTGTCACAAATGCTAGTGCTGGCTCCACCCTTCCACAGTCGTCTCCAGTTTGGATTGCCCATAACCTGCTAGCTCCTGCAGCTCTAGAAGCCTCTGTGCTAGTCACCCTGGCTCTGCCACTGTTGCTCTGAGAGCAGCCTGAAGATTTGGCCAGCCAGCAGCCTTGCCAATCATTTCCAACTAAGTCTGCTTGACTTAGGTGTTACCTAAACCCTCAACGTCCTCATTTATGATGCCAGTGGTCTCCCCTTGCTTTCCAGTCCTGGGCTCCAAACCTCAGTGGGGGCCAGTTTGGACTGCCTGCCCTTTCCTATCTCCCTCCTGTCATTGTTCCCCTCCTCCCCCTTAGTTAGCACCCAACAGCTCACCTGGCTCCATCTTGCTTCTCTGCCTCCAATTCTTCCTCCACTTGTATTTGGTTTTGTCTAGACACAGATTAGAGCTGGTCCTGACATACTCCTGTTCCTCCTTGGAGGACTGTCATAGCACAAATTGGCATTGGGTTGAGTTTTTCTCAAGCTAATGGAATGCTCTGGTCACATAAGGTGTACAACCTGCTTCTAGAATTGGAGGTTCTCAGTTCCACGCACCATCATCTTTCCTGCTGACAGGTGCCATGAAGGTGCAGAGGAGTGGCCAATAACTGAGTGGAAAGCTAAAGTTGCAGAGGTCCCTGGGATGGGCCACAAGGTCATGGTGGGAGAGGTTAGAGTGCAGTAGCTCAAAAGATGGCTAGGTGACAATGTCCTGCCACTCTTAAATTTGGAATGAGTAGGAATTGAAGCTATTCTTTTTTTTTTTTTTTTTGGGTTCAGGGATTCCCAACCATATCTCCTGTGTGCACTGTATCTCTAAGCTATGTTTCCAGCCCCTCAACTTTTTTTGTTTTGGTTTTAGGGACATACCCGGAGGCACTCAGGGGTTACTCCTGGCTCTGTCCTCAGAAATCGCTCCTGGCAGGCTTGGGGGACCATATGGGAAGCTGGGGATCAAACCTGAGTCGGCGCATGCAAGGCAAATGGCCTACCTGCTGTGTCATCTCTCTAACCCCCCTTTTTTGGGGGGTGCCCTTAAGTCTTGATTATTTGGGGAAACGTACTCGGCTGTGCTCACCATATTACAGTGCCAAAGATTGAGCTTGGTCAACAGCATACAAGGCAAGCACCTTTACCCTGCTGTATTCTGTTTTGTTTAAAATCAAAACTTGAGAGTTTTGATTTTAAACAGAGCAGCAGGCTAAAAGAAGTGGGGGAGGTTGGCAGTGGGAGGGAAAGGCTGATGCCTTGTAGAAAGAGGTGGGGTAGCTACGGGATTCTCAGTTCTGATACACACACATACACACACAGCAGGATGATGTGGCAAATGCAAAATACTTACAATGCCAGCCTGTGTCTCATTGAGATAAGTGGGAAGAAAACTATTAGGTGGAAAGTGTGATTAGATTGTTAGATCACTGGGTCGGGGGTGGGGCTTTGCCACTGCAGAAAGGTTTGACAATTGTCTCCTCAGGTTCCCCTGGGCAACCAACACAGAACCTCAATGACTAAAGATGCCACAAAACAGAGGGCTAGCGTGAGAACATGGCTAAAGGTGCTTGCCTTGCACATTGACTGATTTGATGCCCAGCACCCCATATGGTTCCCGGAGCCTTGCCAGTAGTCATCCCTGAGTATAAAGTCATGAGTAAGCCCTGAGCACCACTGGTATGGCCCCCCAAACAAAACAAAGATGTAACAGAGAAAAAAAAGCTGTGAACACTTGGGCTACATTTTCCCCTGGTCTAGTCTTGTACCACTACCACTGGCACTTGGGCATTGCATCTCAGGAGCAAACGATCTGGTGGGATCCCAAATGGGGATCCAGCAGGCTAGTCCCATTCCTGGGTCACACAAGGTAGGTCTGACTCTGGGTCACACAAGGTAGGTCTGACTCCTGTTTCCTGAAAGCATCAGGAAAGTTCTCTCATCAGTATTCGTAGTCTTCTATAGAGCAAATAGATTTCAGTATCTTAGAGCACATTGCTTCATTAGCAGCCAGAAATGAGCACTGGGCACATTTTAAGAGCAGGAGGTAATGTATAGACATTGGTTAGGAAATAAAAATGAAGCAGTATCTGGGGGCTGGGTTTATACTTTAATAGGTAAGGTATTTGCTTTGTATGTGGCAGACCTGAGTTTGATTCCCGGCATCCCATAGTCCCCTGAGCCTGCCAGGAGTGATTACTGAGTGCAGAGCCAGGAGCATCTGAGCACCGCCAGGTGTGGCCCCAAAACTAGAGGAAGATAATAAGTGGTATGAAGAGGTCTTGTCACTAAGAATGAAGACTCTGCATGCATGTCGGTCAGGCAAGTAGAAAGATGATTATCCCAAGGCCTTTTCACATTTCTAGCCTGAGGAGCATGAAGGAACAGGTGAGAAGTAGTGAACAGAGTATTTTCTTGCTGATAGTATATTAAAAAATAATTTTAGTGGTCACAATTCTTGTGTACCATTTCAAAATATGGCACTCAATGTTTTGTTGTACCATGAAGCTGCCAGCAATCTTTTTGTTTCTAAAGGCCTTCGGGTTACTCCTGGCTCTATGCTCAGAAATCACTCTGGGTTGGCTCAGGGAACCATAGGGGATGTTGGGGATCAAATCTGGGTCGGTCGTGTGCAAGGCAAACACTCTACCTGTTATGCTAACCCTCCAGCTTCAACAATTCATTTTAAATGTACTTGGCACACAGAGCTCATTTAAAATCTTTTTAAAGTCCATTCAAAAAGGCTCAGTGAAATAAATTGATAAGCATGAAAAATCAGATCACTGTCTGCTATAAGAGGTGAAGAAAAATCAACTCAGCAGGGTTTCAGACAGATAATCATAGCGTTGGACCATTTTTTCCCTTTTTTGATGATGCAGGGCTGAACCCAGGCTTACAAGTGCAAGGCAAACATTCTGTAAGAACTACATCTTTGGCCCTGGTGTTGGAACTTCCACATGTCCTAAATTATACCTATTTATTATGTACATGGCTTAGGGTGACTTTTAACAAGATGTCAAAACGACATTGATCAGAAGTAGGACAGCAGTGTTTTAAATTTTCTCTCCAGGAAGATCTTGAATTGTCTCACTACTGACTTGAGCCAGTTCTCAAGTTAACAGTTTGATTTCTTGAACTATATTGGTGGAAACTTTTCACTTATATGAATCTTTTCCTTACATTTGGGGCACATATTGATACATCTCATCTATCTGTGAAGGTATGGCCTCCCAGTGAATTTCCAGGCTGTGCTCCTCCAGCCTCACAAAAAATCCTCTACTAAGCGCCTCCGAGAGGTTCTGAACTCCGTCTTCAAACATCTGGATGAAGTTGCAGCCGCAAGCATCTTGGATGTATGTATAGAATCCAGAAACCCTGGCCTTCTACTGCCCCATCCTTTCTACAAGGGACAGCCTTTCCCAAGATAGTATTTACCATATCATGCTGAACGTTTACCTTTCCTGACCAACAAGGGGGAACTAAGAAGTTGTGCATGGGGATAGGA
Organism: Suncus etruscus; assembly: GCF_024139225.1. Classification (NCBI taxonomy): domain Eukaryota; kingdom Metazoa; phylum Chordata; class Mammalia; order Eulipotyphla; family Soricidae; genus Suncus; species Suncus etruscus. The sequence goes on from NC_064859.1 coordinate 75,750,415, forward strand.
ATGCTGTTGTATGAGGGCAGAAATAAGGGGCTAGCAAGAGCTTGGAGAAGTTAAAGCACAGGGAATTTACTCAGTCTCTGAGAGCATTACCTGTCTTCTCTTGTAGGCATCTGTGGAGATTCCTGGATTGCAACTCAACAATCAAGACTATTTTCCTTACGTCTACTTTCACATTGACCTTCATCTTCTGGACTAGAAGGACGAACTGAAATCAGAGCTTTCATATTCATGCAAAGTACCGGAAGCTTCTTTCCCACAGCTAGAGAACAGATGACTATGAACTGTCCTACAGAATTTAGAGTTTTAGAGAAATGGCTCACAAAATTTAGTTACAGATGTTACCATAGTATTTATTTTTTGTAAGTTACAATAAAAGGCCCTTACTCCTTTGAACTGTCTCTTCACGTCTTATTCTAACATAACTCAACGCTTCATTTTGAATTTTTTGCATAAACGGGGCTGCTATAAATTAGTATTCTGTTTGAGTTTACATCTTTTTTTTTGTTTGTTTGTTTTTGCTCTTTTTTTTTTTTTTGAGTTTACATCTTAATGGACATTTGATGAGGACTTAGCAGTAACACAAAATCTTTGTGCTGATAACCAATAACCTTCCCCCTTAGTCGCCACCAATAGAAAGACAAAATACTGGGCATGAAATGCTGCTTAAGAGATAGTTCTTCGACATTTATCTATCGGTTTCTTTTACATTTCACATTGAGAGAACTTAGAGGACATGTGTGTGTGTGATAAGCATTGAGTACTGTTTGAATCACAAATTCATATAGAGGAAAGACATCAAACTATCAACTTACTTGCTAAACACTGGACCCTGTAGTTTATGATGTGGACACTTAATTGGCATTGTCCAAAATATTGTTTTATTCTTTCATGGAAAAAATCCATTAATATTCAAATGAAAGAATCACATAAAAAAAAAAAAACAACAACATGTAAGAAACAATCGCTAAGACCATCCAAGCAGCAGAGGGAGGGAAGTGTTTCACTAGCCCATCAGTTTTCTTGAAAATATTACTTGACAGAATATGACCCAATGCACTGGTTACAACAATTCATAGAATTTTTCAATGTTTTCTTGAGATGCAAAAGTTCACTGTTGCAGTGTTTTTCAAATGACCAATCAAGTGCTACTCCTCGGTTAAAAAGGCCACTGGTAGATTCATCTTTCTTTAAGACTGTTCCTTCACTGCTAAAAAATAAGCTCCCAAGAAAAGAAAACTGACTCCATGCCGTGTCTCACAACTCGTCCTTCTCTAAGTCATCCAGCTCCACGTCGCTGAGGTCGATGTCATCTTCCACGGGAAACTGGAAAACAAAAGCCAGTGTTTCAGTTCTGCAGGGTCTTGTCGCTGCCAGTCAACTACCTCTTTGCAGAAGCACGGGAATTTCTAGAGGGACGTGGACCCACAGAAAACTAGGTCTTCTCAGCCCAGTTCCTGCTTTTAACTTTGTCTGTTATAGACATGGAACAGCTGAGAATGGTAAAGGAAATCCAACTGACCATCTTTAAAAGTGACAGCAGGGCCAGGAAGAGAGCTCAGCAGGAGGCAACACATGTGTTGTATGCTGCAGACCTGGTTTCAATCTCAGCATTAACCCCACCAAACAAACAGTAAAGGTGACGGCTAACTTAATTGTCCTTTTGAAGAAGGTAGTGAAGCGTAACTTTCACTGTTAAGGTCAGGGCTGTAATTTTATGTTTCTTAAAAAACAAAGTAAATGAGTTCCAGAGTAAATATTTACCATCCTGGGCTAATAATGAGGAAAACAACACCAGCAACAAAACTGATCTGAGTGATCTGAGAAGGGGGGGGGGGCGCGGAGAGAGAGCTCTATGCGTTTGCCTTGCATGCAGAAAGATGGTGGTTCGAATCATCGAACCATTTGAATCATTCGGCATCCCATATGGTCCCCTGAGCCTGCCAGTAGTGATTTCTGAGCATAGAGCCAGGAGTAACCACTGAGAGCTGCCAGGTCTGACCAACCCCCCCCAAAAAAAAAAAACCAAAGAAAAAACAAACAAACAAAAAAAGAACACCAAAGGGGTGCAGACAGAGCTGAAGCATAGGCTTCAAAGGAAGGGAACTTGGCTTGATCCCTGGCACTGTATGGCCCCACAGCACTGCCAGAAGACTCTCGAACACCACGAGATGTGGCCCCTCCCCTCAAAACAATGACAACAAAATAGATTACATGCCAAGAAACAATTTTGGATTTAAGATTTAGCTGTTTGTTTCCCTCCCAATTTTTCTTTATTTGGTAAGATTCGGGCCACAGCTGGTGTTGCACATTTCTGACTCTGATTAGAAATGGTTGCTGACAGTATCTCAGGGATCACATGTGGTACTTGGGGGCTTGAGCTAGGGTCACAGCCCACATGGTTGCAGGTAAGGCAAATGCCTTCTTCATGTACTCTCTCTAGGTATCGCCTTTGAATAGAGAGGTAGGATCAAGAGTTGGGAGAGGTTTTTTTCCAAAGGCCTTTAGGAGACTCCAGGCATCATGCCGAAACTTAGGGTCTCACTGGGGCCGTGAGGGACAGGTATGTGAAAAGGACAGAGTTGTACCCACACCCCTAGAGCTTCGGTCCTCACCTCGCCATCCTTGCCATCCCAAGGTTCTTTGGTGATGATGGATGGGAAAGCACCGCCGCCCACAGGAGCTGTAGATCCACGCCCGAAAGAAAGCTCCCTGGGAAGGAAATGTCCCAGACAGGCACATGGTCACAAAAGATTGCTGAGACACAGTTCTCACACTTCAACAATGATTTACCCATTGGATTTACGCAGAGGTAGATCTCACAGACCTCATCAATGGTATTGCTTCCAGCACAACAATACCAAGGATTCCTGCCTACTGCAATGGCATCAGATAAAGCTAGTCCCTACTCAATGAGTATTAACAATAGCCAACATATTTTGCAAAAAATACAAACCAAGTACAGAAAAACTGAAAGCTGACCTAAAACATGGGAAAATCCAACAATGACATTTGATAAGCAAAATCTTAAAAAAACAGATCTCACAAAAGCTTTTTCAATGACAATATTTGGGGGCATATTTTTTTTAAGCTATACCCAGCAATGCTCTGGAATCAACCTGGCAGTGCCCTACCCACTGTATAATTAATTATTCTAGACCATAAATACAGTATTCCACAATGTTCATCTCTTCAGACTTCAAGAAAAGGCTGAGCTATCTCTGTATTGTGTATTTGGTGGAGTTGCTATTTAAAAACAAAGCCTGCTTCCTTCGAATGGAAGGGTGTGAAGTTCCTTTAATTGGAACAAAATTCTCAGGGAACTGCATTAAGACTCCACTTGTTTTAGTTTTAGTATTGCTCCACGATATTCACCCTAACCATGAGAAGGCAGATGAACATGGCTTCTGCTGCTGCTCATTTTCAAACAAAATGATCCTAAGATTCAAGCCATTTCATTGCTCTGGATTTATACCTCATATTATTGGCCACTACAGATACAGGGATCACAAACACTGTCTTGGCTTGGTCATAGTTGAACCATTGGCACTACATCTATAAATGATGAACTTAGCTTCACTGTTTCTTAAACTTCTACGTGTTGACAGACTGTATACATTTGCAGACAATATCTGAATATATATATATATATTTTAATAGAAGCAGTCCTGGCCAGCTGAGGTAAACCCTGCTGCCTACCTGAGGTAACTGGGGCTAGGGGTCATGGATTTTTATCTCTGGCTTGCTAAAAGCCAGACTGTGAGGTTTTAAGTCTGGATTTTGGTGGTGGGTATACCAGCTCTCAGCTAGACCCAACCCTCAGGGAAGCCAGGAGCTGTGCCTACAATCACCTGTGGATACAATATATATGCTTCTCAGAAACATGATTACACATAGCTACGAACAGGAATATAATGACACCTTCTGCTTCTTTTCCACATACAGTTTCTCCACGGGTAATTGGATGAGTTCTCAGGCTTTCCTATTATTACCCAGACATAACACTTGAGAACTAGTGACCTGTGTGATCTGAATCAAAAATGTACTTGTGTCTCCAGTTACCATATGCTGTCGTTCCCTGTGCCTTTTCTCTGAAGCATTTACCTTCACTTTCTCTTTACTTTGAAAAGAAACATAAATAAAATTTTTTTTTTTTTTTTGGTTTTTGGGCCACACCCGGCGGTGCTCAGGGGTTACTCCTGGCTGTCTGCTCAGAAATAGCTCCTGGCAGGCACGGGGGACCATATGGGACACCGGGATTCGAACCAACCACCTTTGGTCCTGGATCGGCTGCTTGCAAGGCAAACGCCGCTGTGCTATCTCTCCGGGCCCCATAAATAAAATTATTAATATCGGTGATAGAACCTACAATTACCTATGACTGCACCCAAGGCTCAGTTTCACTGTTACTTATCACTTGCCTACGTTTCTTTAGGGCTTTGAACAGTAGAATCTATTGAAAAGGGATGAAGTAAATTTTCTAAGTATCTCCATGCTGTGTCCCATTAATCAGTTAAGTTCCCAGAGGGCAGGGAGGTTCAACCTAATTGAAACTATTCAGGGAAAAAAAAAAAAAGAGTTGTATCACTCATTCATAAAATATTTATTAAGGGCTGAGCATCAGCCAGGCTCCACAGTAGCAAGTAGAGATAAACATGTCTGTTTACCTCGTAGTAACTAGAGATGAAGTTCTGTAGAACTTGGCCCTAAAGACAATGAGAAGAAATGGAAACCACTGTGTGGCCTGAAGTCAGTGGTTCACAGCACCTGAGGGTGGGAACTGGGGGAGGGGGGGTGTCTGAGAGACTTTGATGAGAAAGCAGGAAGAGCTCAATGGGTGGAACAGGGGAGGAATCGTTCACTTTGTAGGGTGCACCCAGAGAAGAGAGTATTTTACACATGAAGCACAGGAAGATAATTGAAAAAGCTAATTTTAAAAATGTACCGTCCTCTGTGACACCAAATTCACAATGATGCCACTAAACGCACTGATGCCAGTGTTCCACTGGTGACCTCAGTGTCACCTGGGAAAGACTTTATCACCAAGAATGTACAATAGGCTCAGGAAATTGGGATGATAAATAGAAAAATCTGCTATGTAGCTGAAAACTTCTCTATCATTTTTATTTACTGGAAGAAAGCAGGATCTATTTAATGAAGTTGCCAGGTGGTAAGGAGCACAAACTGCAGTGCCCGTGTCGCTGTATTTTATATATGTTCTATTTATGCCTAATTTCAAATTAAACACACACAAAGAAAATAAAACTAAAAATAACAACCCACAACAAAATCATACAAAGCAAGAACTAAAGGAACCAATAAATTACCTGAGAAACTCATTAATACCCTGCTCGCTGAAAGATCCTTTAAGAAGAGCAAATTTCATTTTGCGTGCGTTGATGGCAGCCATGGCCGGGTAGCCGAACCCACCAATGCCCAGTGCATTCTCAAGTTCAGCCTGGGCCCCAGCTTCTGTCCAGAGCCACCTAGGAAAGCACAGACACAGCCCTTTTAAGTCAATTACAACCTAGCAGATATTAAAAGCAGATCACCACACTTCGAATATAGCATGGAATGAGATAGGTGAAAATTAGTTGAAAAATGAAAATTAGTTGTTTGTAAAGTAACACATCCAAAATGTGGGGCTGGGGAAATGATGTCCAAAGGGCTTCTGGGCTTTTTTCTTTTTTTTTTTGGTTTTGGGTCCACACCCGGCGGTGCTCAGGGGTCACTCCTGGCTATCTGTTCAGAAACAGCTCCTGGCAGGCACGGGGGACCATATGGGATGCCGGGATTTGAACCAACCACCTTAGGTCCTGGATCAGCCGCTTGCAAGGCAAACGCAGCTGTGCTATCTCTCCGGCCCTGGGCTTCTGGGATTATTTCCAGCTCAGTTCTTGCTGCTGCCATGCTCGAGGGATCATGCGGGATTGCACTGGAGTTTTCTATTCAGCCCTGGTGCAGTCTTAAGCAGTTCTTCTAAGTTCCTTAAATCCTAACTCCCAGAGGGAAATTGGTTTACCACTGAAACAGTTGGTTCTCATCCCAAATAAACTTCATAACCTCACTTATTTTCATTTTATTTTTTCTTAGGCTATCCTGGTGATACTCTGGGATTGCTTTTTTTTGGGGGGGTTGGGGGGTGACATCCAGCGGCACTCAGTGATTACTCCTGGCTCTGTGCTCAGAAATCGCTCCTGGCAGGCTCAAGGAACATCTTGAGATGCTGGGAATCGAACCCAGGTCTGTCCTGGATCGGCTGCATGTGAGGCAAACACCCTACTGCAGTGCTATCTCTCCGGCCCTCTGGGTTTAGCGGGGATTATATCTGGGTCAGCCATAGGCAAGTGCTTTACCTGCTGTGCTCTCTCTGGCCCAAATCTGCCTCCTCTCTCCTTCCTTTTCTTTTTTTCTGCCTTCTAAACCTAAAATTCTACTCATCATCATTTGATGATAGTACAGATGCTCTTTTTTTTTGGTTTTTGGTTTTTGGATCACACCGGCAGTGCTCAGAAATCATTCCTGGCAGGCTCAGGGGATTATATAGAATGCGGATTCAAACCACCGCGACCTTCTGATTGCAAGGCAAACAAACGCCTTACCTCCATGCTATCTCTCCAGCCCCAATACGTATGCTCTTAAGGCTGTTTTATGTTTTGTTTGGGGCCACCATCCTAGTGCTCAGTACTGGGAATTAAATACAGGACTCCCACATGTAAAGAAAGTACCTTAGCTTTCTGAGTTATATCTCCAGCCCTATGTATGCTCTTTAAAAAGTCTAACGTCTTAAAAGCTTGGGTAAGATGTCACCATTCAATGAACATATAAATGTTTAACCAAATTTCCTTAATCAAATGTTAAGTGGTGCAGAGTTAAGGACTTCAGAAGGAGCCCTTCCATGGGCACATAAAATGAATACTGCTGCACAACCGGAGAAGGCGCAGGCATCAGGAGTATGAGGGAAGCAACAGTTTAAGGAAGGAGAGAAGCAAAGAAAGAGGAAGGAGAGGTAAAATTTTGACTTAAAAAAATGAAATTCCGGGCCCGGAGAGGTAGCACAGCGGCGTTTGCTTTGCAAGCAGCTGACCTAGGACCAAAGGTGGTTGGTTCGAATCCCGGTATCCCATATGGTCCCCCGTGCCTGCCAGGAGCTATTTCTGAGCAGACAGCCAGGAGTAACCCCTGAGCAACGCCGGGTGTGTCCCAAAAACCAAAAAAAAAAAAAAAAAAAAAGAAATTCCTCTGGTTTATCTACGTAGATTTTAAGGTATTAGAATTCAGCTGTCACTAAATAAAGGTTTGAGCTATTTGGGGGCAAGTAGGATACACAGCTGACCTGGGTTCAATCCCCAGGATCCCATATGATTCCCTAATATCTGCCATTAGTGATCTCTGAGTGAAGAGCCAGGAGTAAATCCTGAGCATCACCAGATGTGGCACTGCTCTCCTATATCCCACCAAAAAACAAACCCCAAAAAAACAAAAAAAGGAAGGGGGAGGTTGGTTTATTTTTTTTACTAGCCTGGAAACCCAATTACCTATTAAAATGCAATTCCTATTAAGAAAAAAAATACGGGGCTGGAGAGATAGCACAATGGCGTTTGCCTTGCAAGCAGCCAACCCAGGACCTAAGGTGATTGGTTTGAATCCCAGTGTCCCACATGGTCCATCGTGCCTGCCAAGAGCTATTTCTGAGCAGATAGCCAGGAGTAATCCCTGAACACTGCCGGGTGTGGCCCCAAAACAAAATATGCGGTTGTACCAATAAGGGTGTTGTAGATGAGACATACACTACTTTTCATCCTAGGCTATCTTTGTGTGAACACAGGAATGGCCCTTAAAAAAGAGGAAATCAGACACTTGGCAGAATCCTAAGATACAGACAGCAAGTTCAGTAACTTACCCCCACATCTTCTTTTTGTATTTGTCTGCCAATTTCAGAAGAACATCCAGGTAAGAATTTCTACCTACAGCTCCTGATTTGAACAGACAAAAAATATTTTTAGCGAAAATAAAGGAGCTGATAACATGAATCTATTTAGAAAGCATTGTCAGAGATGAAAGGTAAGCGAGCCTGTGCACATTGACCATACCTGTGTCGAGAATATGGGGCAGCACTGCCACAACACACAGCTGATGGTCCTCACACGTCGTCTTGGCAATGTCTTCATTGATGATCTGGGGAGTGTGGGAATGCCGGATCACAGAGAAGCCAAAAACAAGGAGATGGCTCAAAGAGCTGGAGCAAATGTGCACTGTCTGCAGGCACTGCTCAAAGTGCAAAGTGGCCCCAAACCAAACTACCCTTAAACAAAACTCAGAAATGCATTGGGAAACAAACCCTGAGCATCACCACTTTCATTCTTTTTTTTTTTTTTTTTTTTGGGGGGGGTCACACCTGGCAGTGCTCAGGGGTTTACTCCTGGTTCTAAGCTCAGAAATCACTCCTGGTAGGCTCAGGGGACAGACCATATGGGATGCCTGGATTTGAATCATTGTCCTTCTGCATGCAAGGCAAACGCTTTACCTCCCTGCTATCTCTCTGGCCCCACCACTTTCATTCTCCCCAATGACTTTCCTATATACCAACCACAATATAATGCTCTCTAGGAGATTCTTGTGATTTATTTCCATAACCATAATCTCACCCACTGTGGTGGTAGTAAGGCAGAGGCATCTATGTGTGCCTGGCTGACATCCGCACAGATTTATAGACATGTTTTTTTTTTTTTTTTTTTTTTTTTTTTTTTTGGTTTTTTGGGCCACACCCGGTAACGCTCAGGGGTTACTCCTGGCTATGCGCTCAGAAGTCGCTCCTGGCTTGGGGGACCATATGGGACGCCGGGGGATCGAACCTCGGTCCGTCCTAGGCTAGCGCAGGCAAGGCAGGCACCTTACCTCTAGCGCCACCGCCCGGCCCCATTTATAGGCATGTTTATATTTTTATATTTCCAGGCTCTGTGCCTCAGTTTCTACACATATAATGGAATATAGACTATTTCCAAGACTCATCTAAGAATAATCAAAATCTATAGAAATGTATGTATGTATAAGGACACATTAATGACTGGATTCATTCGATTTGAGTGTGAGGGTCTTTGAACCCCACCACACTGAGTGGTGCTTAGGGCTTACTCCTGGATCTGAACTCAGGGATTACTCCTGGTGGGCTTTTTGGGACTATATGGAATGCCAGATAAAATTCGGGTCAGACACATGCAAAAGCAAACTACCTGCAATACTATCTGTTTGACCCTGGAACCACTCTATTTTAAGCAGCTCAAGGATACTTAAAGTATGATTATTTTATTTTATGTATTTACTTATTTTTGCTTTTTGGGCCACACTTGGTGATGCCAAGTTACTCCTGGCTATGCGCTCAGAAATTGCTCCTGGCTTGGGGGACCATATGGGATGCCAAGGAATGGAACCTTGGTCTGTCCTAGGTTAGTGCATGCAAAGCAAATGCCCTACCACTTGTACCACTTGTACCACCCCAACCAAGTATGATTATTTTAATATTCAAAGTTACAATAAGTTGCAATTTATCATACTAATTTTGCCCATTTTGAAAGCGCAAAAATACATTGAAAGAAGTATTCTAAAAAGAAAGAAACTCATTTGAGAAGATAAAGAGAGCCTTTATCCCCATAACACCTCAAAGTGGGAATGGGAAGGTTTTCCTTGGCAGCACCACTGTGTGTGGCTTACCTCAAGCAGCTCAGGAGGTGGAGCGTTATCAGAAAATAAATCCATGGCCCTCGAAACAATATCAGATCTGGTCCGGCCCCCATCATAATCCGTGGGAGACTCGCCTTTCTGAAATATCTTGATTGTAGGAAATCCCTTAATCTGTTTTGCAAAATCAAATTAACATTTAGTAAGAAATAAAGTCTTTAGGTGTTCTTAAACCATCTTAATTCCATGTATCAAGCTATCCCCAGCCAGTACCAATATCTAAGGGACACACAGGTCTGTTAATCAGGGGTTTTACCATTCTCATTGTGGGGCTTAGCTAATCTTATTCAAACCCTGGAGAAATAATTAATATTAATGTCTTGGCTCTAGGGAACAACTTATGAAAACTTGAAAAAGTTGCATACACACATAGAACACAGGACAGTGAAGATAACAGAAAAATAAAAAACCAAGAGATCTGGAGTTTAAGAGCTTTCAGTTGCATTTTACAAAGTTGTTGCCTTGGCTTCTGAACAAACTCACCCCATATCGAGAGGTCAGAAGCTGATTGGCTGTAGCATCCACAGCAGCAAGCTTCACTTTTCCTTTTGTTTGCTCTTTTACCTCGGAGGCTGCAGCAGCCCATTCAGGCTCTAGGCTACAAGATAATATTTGTTACTACAGAGAAACTGAACTTGAAAACCACTTGAGTGTAGTTAAGAAATGATGGCATCTTTCTTATTGGTTTGCCAGTCGTCTGTTATTCCCCACAAATCTGCTTTGCTAGCTCCCCATTAGCCTTTGAAAACACAGGCAGAAAATTTCTGGCACTACTGCCTGTGTCTAACATATATTTCGAGTCAGAACTTCCATAAAGACCTTGAGCAAAGGACCTAGATCAGCTTTTTTTTTTTAAATGTGAGATGAACTAATTCTCTTTTTTTTTTTTTTTTTTTTTTTTTTTGGTTTTTGGGCCACACCCAGTAACGCTCAGGGGTTACTCCTGGCTATGCGCTCAGAAGTTGCTCCTGGCTTGGGGGACCATATGGGACACCGGGGGATCGAACCTCGGTCCGTCCAAGGCCAGCGCAGGCAAGGCAGGTACCTTACCTTTAGCGCCACCGCCCGGCCCTGAACTAATTCTCTTATATGAGGAAACTAAATAAAAAACCCAAATTCCTGAGCAGAACCAATGGGTGGTTGCCAGAGGCAAGGTGTAAGCGAAAGATCATAATAAAACAATCTAGTGAATGTTTTAGTGACTTATAGTTGGGAAAAACTTACTTTTTGCAGTGTCCACACCAAGGAGCATAAAATTCAACCATCCAAACGTCTTCACTGTCAAGGACATTCTTATCAAAACTGTCATCTGTTAGCTCAATCACATCTTTCTTACTTGTGCTTTCACTTCTACTCTGTAATTTATAAAATTCAAAATTAATCTGTAACGGCCAAAGAACATAATTTTGATGCTATCTATACACAACTGCTTTTCTTTTTTTTTTTTTTTCTTTCTTTTTTTTTTGGTTTTTGGGCCACACCCGGCAGTGCTCAGGGGTTACTCCTGGCTATCTGCTCAGAAATAGCTCCTGGCAGGCACGGGGGACCATATGGGACACCGGGATTCGAACCAACCACCTTTGGTCCTGGATCGGCTGCTTGCAAGGCAAACACCGCTGTGCTATCTCTCCGGGCCCACAACTGCTTTTCTATCTTAATAAAGCACTTGAGATTTGTTTCAAGCAAAATCAATTTCATAGTGGGTAATACCGCATAATCTGAACCATATTACCACTATTTTTTGTTTGTTTGTTTGGGACCATATCTTGTGGTAGTCAGTACTTACTCCTGGCAGGGTTGGGGAACTATAATATGGGATGCCAGGGATTGGGAGTGTATTCAGGTTGGCTGCATGCAAGGCAAACTCCCTATCCCAGCTACAATGTTTTTTTTTTTTTTTTCGCTAGGAACAAAACTCAGATCTCACACATGTAAGGTTCTACCCCCTTTGAGCTATAGCCCAAATCTTATCAATATTTTTATTAAGAGAAACCACAACATGGCTCAAAGTTTTATGGTTTCTTTTTTTTTTTTCTTTTTTTTTTTGGTTTTTGGGCCACACCCGGCAGTGCTCAGGGGTCACTCCTGGCTGTCTGCTCAGAAACAGCTCCTGGCAGGCACGGGGGACCATATGGGACATCGGGATTCAAACCAACCACCTTTGGTCCTGGATCTGCTGCTTGCAAGGCAAACGCCACTCTGCTATATCTCCGGCCCGTTTTATGGTTTCTAAGACTTCCTTTATTGTTTGTTTTTAAAGGGCCACACTCAGCAGTAGTTAAGAGATCAGTCCCTGTGGTGCTCAGGGACCATGTAGGGTGCCAGAGATCAAACCTGGGTTAATTGCAAAACAAGCACCTTCCCTGCTATATTAGCTCTCCTCCTGTAACACTTCTTTTTTTCTTTAAAAAAAAAAAAAAAAAAGAAATTAATTATTTATTTTTTTGGAGGCCACACCTGGCAGTACTCAGGGATTACTCTTAGCTCTGCTCTCAGAAATTGCCCCTGGCAGGTTGGGGGACCATATGGGATACCTCTCTGGTCAGCTGCTTGCAAGGCAAAAGCTCTACCACTGTACTTGTCACACATTCCTACTTGTAACACTTCTAATTCAGATTCAAGTTAGTTTCTTCCAGGGGTATCTTGGTTTGTTTTAAGAATCCATAGAAAGGGGCCGGTGAGGTGGCGCTAGAGGTAAGGTGTCTGCCTTGCAAGTGCTAGCCAAAGAAGGACCACGGTTCGATCCCTTGGTGTCCAATGGCAATTTCTGAGCGCTTAACCAGGAGTAACTCCTGAGCATCAAAAGGGTGTGGCTGGAAAAATAAAAAAGAATCCATAGAAAGTCAAGGATATGGTTTAAAGGAATGCAACTGACTTGCAGTTTTAAGAGCTGGGTTCTAGTCCTGGCTCAAACAAAGCACTTGGCTTCTTTTTAGCAGTCTCTTGCTAGTTTTTATAAGAGCAATCAAACAGAAGGCAAAGGATCTGGGGACTAATTTTCAATACCCTACTGATAGTTAAATTCTAGGTTTCTTTCTTTTTTTTTTTTTTTTGAGCAAAACAGTCTCTTTATTGTTTACAAGTTTACTTCTGAGAGGCAAATATTGCTAGTTTTCCCTCCAATATTTCCCCTCTCACTCTTGGTTGCCAAAACTTCAAAGTATAAGGATGATTTATTTTTTTTCTGTCATCCCAGTGTCTATACAAAACTACAGTTAACACCTTTTCATAAAACCTTGACTGTTCAAGAAGGCAAAAAATAAAAATCAACCCTTTTTATTATTTGAAGAATTTTCTCTAAAACACTAGCACAAAAATGAATCTGGTTCTATTGTCTAGGCTTGTCAAATATTTGAAATAAGAGTAAAAATCAGGGGCCGGGCGGTGGCGATGGAGGTAAGGTGCCTGCCTTGCCTGCGCTAGCCTAGGAGGGACCGTGGTTCGATCCCCCGGTGTCCCATATGGTCCCCCAAGAAGCCAGGAGCAACTTCTGAGCGCATAGCCAGAAGTAACCCCTGAGCGTCACAGGGTGTGGCCCAAAAACAAAAAAAAAAACAAAAAACAAAACAAAAAAAAAAAAAAGAGTAAAAATCAGAGGCCCTCTGTGTAAGCCCTAAATCAGTAAAAAGCTAGTGCTAAAGAGTGAGGGCCATTTTATCCCCAAAAGAACTTACAACCTTTTTATACAAACATCAAGAGTCTCTAAGACACCAATCCCTTATCATCTTCTTCCTTATGAAAAATTAGCCACAGGCTTGAGCTAAACCGCCATAGAAGACCAGAAAGATCCATCCTCACCCCTGCTCACCACAGATTCTTGGGAAGGAACTACTCTTGGGGTGATCCTGCATTTTGGAAGTAAGCCATAGGACAAAGTTTTTTTTCTCCCTCTGCAGTTCCAACTCACATCACTCCTGGCAGGCTCGGGGGACTAAGTGGGATGCCGGGGATCAAGTTTGGGTTGGCTGCGTGCAAGACAAACATCCTACTCACTGTGCTATTGCTCCAGCCTATTTTTTATTTAAAAAAAAAATATATATACACACACACACACACACACACACACACACACACACACACACACACTATATATATATATATATGTACCAGAGCCCAACATGCAAAACATATACCCCATCAAGTTACTCTCCTTTCTATATTTTATTGAAAATTCACCAGTTTAAGGTATAAAGAAAAAAAATTAGTACATCTTCTCTAAGGAGTTTGCATTCAAGCTTTAAAATGAGACACACTAGGATGGGACATCATGGAACTTACTTGCTTTCCACCACTCCGGCCTGAAAGGCGATCCTTGACGAGCTGGCGCAGAGTGGAGAGCGCTGCGTCGACTATGGCCTCGCTCGTTCTGCCACCTACAGGAAGACAGAGGAAGGGAAGCAGGTGAATGGGCATCCTGCGCCGCCTACTTTCCCTACTAGGGAAAGAGCTTGTTAGCTTTCATGTTTCTAACAGACACTATAGACAGCACAGGTACTGGGGGAAAAGGTGATTTCAATCCAGAAAGCACTTTGCAGCGCACTTTACCTACACTTGGAAAACCAATTAATCCCTCTACTTCAGATTAGGTTATTAGCATGAACAATTTTCTCTTCACCTACACATGTCATCTACTAATGAGCATTTACCGCCTGCAGTAGTATCTCTCCAGTACATTGCACAACATCTTTTCTCTGTTAAAAAGAAACCAAAATCTTACCAGGGACCAGGAGATAGCTCAAAGGGTTGGAGAATATACATAAAATCCTCTGGCTTAATAATCCCTGGCACAGCACAGTCCACAGAGCACCAGTAGGAGAGACTCCCAAGCACCAGGTATACATTCCCCCCAATACCTCCACAACTTTATTAAATGATCCACGAAAGCATTCTATTAATAAAGTTTTAAACTTAAAAAACCAAAGTATTACACTATTATCGCCAATCTTTTTCCTTAGAACCAAAAAATGGTTTGACCTAGTAATTCCAATTATATTAAACATAATGTCTGTGAAATCTTTTTATTTATTTATTTATTTATTTACTTATTTATTGGTTTTGGGGTCACACCCGGTGGTGCTCAGGGGTTACTCCTGGCTGTCTGCTCAGAAATAGCTCCTGGCAGGCACGGGGGACCATAAGGGATGCCTTAGGTCCTGGATCGGCTGCTTGCAAGGCAAACACCACTGTGCTATCTCTCCGGGCCCTGTCTGTGAAATCTTAAGTGACAGATGACTAAAACAACACTTTGCCGTGGAGCCTAAAGCCAGAATTCTCCCTTTAGTTGCTTCAGTAACTTATAACAAATACTCACATTTACTTATCTACAAACAGAGAAAACTGGGTCAGAAAGATAGTATAGAGGATGTCCCTGGCACTTCATATGGTAACCCCAATCTCCACTAGCAGTGATCCTTCATCAGAGGCAGAAATAAGCCCTGAGAACAGTTGGGTACAGCCCAGAAAACAAGCAAACGAAAACACCAAGAAAATTTGTGGTGTTAATTTACTATAATACTTCAGGAGATTAAAACTCAGCAGTGCAAATACTTACCATATTTTCCGGTGTATAAGACGACTCCCTAATTTTAGACTTCCTCTCTGACTCTGGCCAGGCTTTTTACAGTGTAGATTCGGGTACAGAAAACTGTCTAATTTGCATGCATCAAAAGCCTGCTTGGATTGGCTGAGTTAGAGAGGTGGTCCGAGCAGCCTTGCAGTGATTGGTGTAGGATCGAGTTGGAAAATTTGTTTCGTGGTAATATCCAGACGTTTAGCAGCACATCAAAATTTTTTTCGGGATATACTCGGCGTATAAGATGACCCCTGATTTTCAGTTGACTTTTTTTTAGTTTCAAAAGTCATCTTATACGCCGGAAAATACGGTAGTATACAAGGCCTAAGGATTCATGGGCAAAATACTCCACAGGTACATGAACAGACAAATTAAACTGGTTTTCAAATGACAGGCCTTCTTTGTCCACATTATGATGTCAGATCAGAGGTTCTCAAACTATATGGTTTACTGCCTTAAAAAAGTCAGCACACCCCTTTCCTGTCCCTAGAAATCTACCTTCTTTAAGCAAATAAACAAGAGCCTCCAATTTGCAACTGCGGCTGCTACAGCCGTTCTGGATCATTCCAGCCATATGCATACCACCCTCCAACCCCTGGCAGTGTAACACACATTGTGAAGATGGTCAGATCCCTTTTCTACAGGAAAGAGAAGAACAGAAACATCTGCAAATCTTTATTCAACACTGCAACCGAGAAAGAGGGATACGCAGAGCCTTACTGTCCCAGCAAAGCTAAGAACCTGTGTCCATACTAGTATAAATAGTAACAAAAGCCCTTTACCTGCACAACACATCCTCCAGCTTCCCCAGAAGAGGTAGGAATCACACAATCTTATTTCAGAAATGAGAAAATTCAAGCACTAAGTGGCCGAGAATATTGCCGAGTACAGGGCTGGCAAGTAACCAGAACGCTCTCTTTCTACCTACTTGCTCAAATTAAATTTCTAACCAGAAGAACGGAGTAGTCAAGAAATAGGGCGTTACCTTGGTAGTCTTCTGGTCTGTTTTTGTTGGCCCCAAAAATCTTGATGGTGGGGAATCCCTGAACACCGTATTGACCTCCCAGTGACTGATGTTTATCTGCATCAACTGCACCAACCTTCACAACATCCTATGGGAACAGAAAGGAACGATCTTTTATCTGAAACAGGTTCTACAAAACCCTGCCACCTGATTCACTCCAATTCACATACATACATAAAGAACAGGGCTAAGTTTACAAAGACAAGCAGTGAGGACTGAAGTCTGGGAAGTCGTTCCCAAAGGAACTCTGAAGTTAAATTCATACAATTAGAGAGTTAATTATGAGACGGGGCTGGAGTACGGTAGGTAGGGTGCTTGCACTGCATATGGCAAACCTGAGTTTAATACCAGGCACCACAAGTGGCCCCCACCAGGAGTGATCTCTGAACAGAGCTAGAAGTAAGAGCCCTGAGCATCCAAAACTGGTGATGGCCCAAAAGCAATAACAAAAAAACATAATTATAGGAGGTTGAAAAGTTGCTCAAGAAGTGAATGAAGCACATGTCTTTAATGTACATGACCAAGTTCCATCCCCAGCGTTATACTGTCAGAACTGGTCCCTGTATCCAACCCTTCCCCAAAAAGCTAATTAATTTCCGGTAGTAGAATTAACGAAAACAAAGAACATGAAAATTAGAATGCACAGGGCCTGGGGATGGCAGAGTGGCAACAACACATGCTCTGCAAACATGCAGCTGCAAGTTTGACTCCTGCTGCTCACATGCTCATATGGCTCTTGTGGCCTTGGGTAACCCGGGATCTTCACCCTGCCCCCAGCAATGCAATGGTGCATAATTTCTGGCACCCTTAAGATGTCAGCATCGGGCCTGGAGAGATAGCACAGCGGTGTTTGCCTTGCAAGCAGCCGATCCAGGACCAAAGGTGGTTGGTTCGAATCCCGGTGTCCCATATGGTCCCCCGTGCCTGCCAGGAGCTATTTCTGAGCAGACAACCCCTGAGCAATGCTGGGTGTGGCCCAAAAACAAAAACAAAAAGAAACAAACAAAAAAAAAGATGTCAGCATCACAACTAATGTGTGCTGGCCGCCCCAGGGAGTACCAGAAACAAGAGTGCCCTATCCTAGTGAGGGAGTACAACTTCCAGAAGGTGCCTAAGAACCACAACTAAGAACGTAAACCCCACAAATGCTGGCACTGAAGTGTGGACTCCCCGGTGAGCACCACAGCCAAGTACATCTGCAACCCCAGTCACAACCACCACCAAGAAAAGGGAAAGGGAACGATATGAAAATATACACCATCCCCATGTCCTCTTTAAAATTCAGAATCAGGACCAGGATTTTGAATGTCAAGATGCAAACTAGTTTCCTATTATTATTCTTATGAAAACATTTGCATATTTGTCTAAATATAGAGGAATGTGGACACCATGGAACTATTTGGGAGGACACCCACACTTGGCAGTGCTCAGGAGTTGCATTCAGGAATCACTCCTTGTGATGCCTGAGGGACCTTATGGGGTGCCTAGATGGAACCTGGATCAAGCCACATACAAGCCAAGTGCACTACCCACTGTACCGTCTTTCCCGCCCCAATGGAAACTTACTTTTAATGCAGTTGCAGCTTTCTTCCATTCTGGTGTTAACCTTTGGCAGTGGCCACACCTTTTATAGGATAAAAACACAAAATAAGTGTGAGTTTTTGATCCCTAATTAAAAAAACCATCCTCCTACAATCTTTAAAGAAACTCAGTTTTGTGAATACATAATAATCATTTCATATCATGTCATGTGATCCTTCCATGTATCGCATAATTTTCAAAAAGCTTCTAATTTCCATAGGGCCGGAGAGATAACATGAAGGTAGGGTGTTTGCCTTGCATGCAGAAAGACAGTGGTTCGAATCCTGGCATCCCATATGGTCCCCTGAGCCAGCCAGGAGCAATTTCTGAGCTTAGAGCCAGGAATAACCCCTGAACGCTGCCAGGTGTGACCGAAAAACCAAAAGACAAACAAACAAAAAGCTTCTAATTTCCTTCTTAGTTAAATTATAGTTAAGGAGTTTAAACACATAGTTCTAATCTAAGTATTTCATTTGTGTGGTTTTAGTTGTCTAGCAAAAGGTAGAATCTTGAGATTCAAAGAGAATTATTTAGAGAAGGCTCTGGAATTTTTGTTGTGGTAACTGGGATTTCTATACACATGAAGCATACGCTTTACACCTGAGTCACACATCCTGGGAACCTATATTTCAATTGCTTTTTTTTTTTTTTTTGGTTGATAGGGTCAACACAGAGCAGTGCTGGAGCTGAGACCCAGGTCTCCCACATGGAGAACAAAAGGTTTTTAGTCTGTGAAGCTCTCTCTCTGGTCCCAGAGTCTACATTTTAAAATAAATTCTACAAGTGATGCTTAAGCCTATTTTTATAGGAAGTCTACAGATTTTCTCTGACCCAGTCCAATCATTTTTGTTTTGCTTTACAGGCAAGGCTTAGATTGCCTATGCTTAACTCTATGATTTTTGTCTCCTGACAAATGTAAAATACTCTGAACTTGGAGTTAAAATGCGTACATGATCCCACAGCAGGAAACCAACAAGCTGTAAAACATTTGTCATAAAGGGGTGATAAAAATGTGAGAACATTAAGTAGAAATAAAAAAAATGATCAGACTCAAACACCAAATCCTAAGCCAACGACAACAGAATTGACACTCAATCTACAACATGCTAGACACAGAGGGGAACACTTATACTAGCAACCCGGGGGGGGGGGGTAAAGAAGGGGGATATAGGATGCATGATGGGAACAGGGGTGGAGGCAGGACAACATTGGTGGTGGGAGTGCCCCTGATTCAATATCACTATGTACCTAAAAAATACTGTGAAAGATTTGTAATCCACTTCAGTCAAAAACAAAAAAATTTGAGGAGACAGTGACAAAACACAACTCTGGGCCCAGCCAGGGATTTGGCTGAGTTTGTAGAGCATGCCTGAGGCCCTGGCTTCAATCCCTAACAAGGAGTATAGCCAGCAGCTACACCAAGACATCAGAACTAGGTGTGACCCCCAAAGCAATGAACAAAACCAAACCACAACCATAAGTACTTAGGCACTAGGTATGGGGTCCAGGGGGAGGACGTGAAATGGTTTTTTTTTTTTTTTGGGTCACACCCGGTGGTGCTCAGGGGTTACTCCTGGCTGTGTGCTCAGAAATAGCTCCTGGCAGGCACGGGGTACCATATGGGACACCAGGGAACCAATCATCTTTGGTCCTGGATCGGTTGCTTGCAAGGCAAACACCACTGTGCTATCTCTCTGGGCCCTGTTTTTTGTTTTGGTTTTTCGGGTCACACCCGTTTGATGCTCAGGGGTTACTCCTGGCTAAGCTCTCAGAAATCGCCCCTGGCTTGTGGGGACCATATGGGATGCTGGGGGATCGAAACTCGGTCCTTCCTTGGCTAGCGCTCGCAAGGCAGATACCTTACCTCTAGTGCCACCTTGATGGCCCCATGAAATGATTTTTTAAATGTGCATATCATTTAGCTATCTATATGCACAAACAAATCTACTCTTCTTATCTTACTACATGATAGTATATATATGTATATATATATACATATATATATATATAAATATTGTTGTGTAATGTCATACCATCGTTTACGCACAGGTGATTTGCTTTCTTTTTCTTAGATTTTTGGGAGACCACATCCAGTGGTGCTCAGGGGACAATGTGCTACCCAGGTCAAAATTAGAACTCCCAAACTCCCATATGCAAAGCCTGTGTTCTGTAAGTTTACTTCTTGCCCAGGTATCTATCTATATCACCCATCCATCTACATATCCATCCATCCATCCATCTATCTATCATCTTTCCTTCCTCCTCCCTCCTTCTTTCCTTCTCTCCCCTCCCCCACTTTTGTCCCACACCCAACAGTGCTCAAGGGTTACTCCTCACTCTGCATTCAGAAATTGCTCCTAGCAGGCTCAGAGGACTATATGGGATGCCGGAGATTGAACCTGGGTCTGTCCTGGGTCGGCAAATGCCCTACCACTATGCTATCACTCCGGTTTCTCGTTACTATTTTATTTTATTCTTTTTTTTTTTTTTATCACACCTGGGGGTGCTCAGGGGTTACTCAGGGCTCTGCGTTCAGTAATCGCTCCTGGCAGGCACAGGGAACCATATGGGATGCCAAGATTTGAACCACCGTCCATCTGGGATTGGCTGTGTGCAGGGCAAACACCCGACTGCTTGCTATCTCTCCAGCCCCTATTTTTTTTTTTTCTTAGTAAATCTTCTAATTAGGTCTCAAGAGGCTTAGTGAGCAAATGCCACATGCCAACAGTATTCTGAACTCTCTTCATGCAGCATTTCCTCTCAGCAGTACAACTTTGCCGGCAGCTCTAACTTTCATTTTACAGATTATGAAACAGATGCTGAGAGGTTAAGATACCTATGAGAATCCCAGCCCTATAAAGGCAGAGACAGCTGTTCCTCATCACTAAGGAGCACCCCTCCAGAGGGGTCTCAGCTTCATTACTACAGGCAAATCTTGTTTGGTTGTGATTTGTAACTACTGCCTTTTGGTTCAACAAATCAGAACTATCAAGCAAGTTGTATCAGTGCCATTTTTCCAAGAGCATATGCTCACTTCCGGGAGTCATATTAAGATGTTATAGACTGCTTTTGGGGTCTAGAGCGGTAATTGAGCAGGTGGGGCCCTTGCCTTGCACATGGTTGACCTGGATTCAATCCCCAGCACCCCATATGGTCCCCCCCAACACCACCAGGAATAATCTCTGGGTGCAGAGGCAGGAGTAACCCCTGAGCACCAATGGGTATGGCACCAAAACTAGAACAAAAACATGTTATATACTGCTTTTTATTTTATATACTGCTTTTTAAAACAATAATGCTATCCTACACTTAACAGATGGTAGTATTATTCAAACACTGTTTTTTATATGCAGTGTTTAGAAAAAAATTGTGCTTGTGCAGTGGCCTGGAACTCGACCCACATTTTCTCAAGAGTGTGTGTTTTGTTTTGTTTGGGGGGGGGACACCTGGTGGTGCTCAGGGGTTACTCCTAGCAGTCGGCTGTGTGCAAGGCAAATACTCTAACTGCTGTGCTATTGCTTTGGCCCCCAAGTGTGCGTGTTTTAAGTCAGGACCTTTCAGGGAGCTAGATCCCCTAAAGCTTAGTTTCTACATACTTACAACCTTTTGGTGTTGATGAGAATTACTTAGACTTCCAAAGGTCTTAATTTTAAAGGATCCTGCACTTCTTTAATTTTAGATTAAAGATAATCATATGTGTACCACCATAAATATAATATTTATATATTATGGACATTTATTATATTTATATGAACATGTTACATGTTATTATACATATATTGTAATTATAGTACCATAAATATATTTATGACATATATATTTATACCATTGTCATATACGCACTTATACCACCTTTAATATCAATATTATAACAGCGTAAGGACAAATCAAATGCCAGATGCATGAAAGATTTAGCTACCCCCTAACTTAAGGATTATTCATCTGCATCCCAACTCTTCAAAGGACTGGAGATTTTTAACATTTAGAGGCTCTGTGGATTTGGATGATAGAAAAACAAAACAAAATACAATCATGCTGTTTATACAGGCTAGAAACTTATTGTCTCACTAAAAACTATAAACATACTATATAGTTGGACAGTACTTGTAACTTTGTCAGAAATTAAATGGCATTATGGTGGTCAACTGTTAAATGCCCTATTTACTGTCCCAGCAACAGAGTATATAACACACTACAAATACTTTAACATTTGGCAGCATTATTTTGTGTTGTTGTTGTTGTTGTGTATATATGTGTAGGACTTGGGTCTATGCTTGGTGACACACGGGGGCTGTTCTTGTGGCGGAGACCACACCAGCATTGGCAGTCAAGTCAGGGTCTACAATATGTAAAGTAGCACCTTAACCCCATATTTTCTCAATCTAAATTTCTTTCAGATATTAGCTACCCTTTGTGATCCTTATATACTATATTTTATTCTAGAAAGGAATTAATCCAAAGCTTTCAGCAATCTGCCAAAGTCCAAGCACAAGGAGGTTAAGAGTACCTGTTCCAATCAGGTATTCTTTTATTTGGAACACTGTCAAACAAAACTGCCAGCGTAACCATATTTATAAAAACAACTCCTAGATTATTACTATTATCATCATTAGTTTTTGGGTCACACCCAGCAGTGCTGAGGGGTTACACCTGGTTCTGCACTCAGAAATTACTACTGGACTGTCTCCCTCAGCCCTTTTGGGACTTTCCCTATCTCTGCCTTGTGGAAGGAAGGAAGGAAGGGAGGAAGGAAGGGAGGGAGGGAGGGAGGGAGGGAGGGAGGGAGGGAGGGAGGGAGGAAGGGAGGGAGGGACGGAGGGAGGAAGGGAGGGAGGAAGGGAGGGAAGGAGGAAGGGAGGGAAGAAAAAAAGAAAGAGAAAAGAAAGTGAAAAAGAAAAAGAAAAAGAGGGCCCGGAGAGATAGCACAGCAGTGTTTGCCTTGCAAGCAGTCGATCCAGGACCAAAGGTGGTTGGTTCGAATCCCAGTGTCCCATATGGTCCCCCGTGCCTGCCAGGAGCTATTTCTGAGCAGACAGCCAGGAGTAACCCCTGAGCACCGCTGGGTGTGACCCAAAAACCCCCCAAAAATAATAAAATAAAAGAAAGAAAGAAAGAAAGAAAGAAAGAAAGAAAGAAAGAAAGAAAGAAAGAAAGAAAGAAAGAAAGAAAGAAAGAAAGGGAGGGAGGGAAGAAAAAAGGAGAAAAGAAAGTGAAAAAAGAAGAAAGAAAGGGAGGGAGGGAGGGAAGAAAAAAGGAGAAAAGAAAGTGAAAAAAGAAGAAAGAAAGAAAGAGTAAAGAAAGAAAGAAAGAAAGAAAGAGAGAAAGAAAGAAAGAAAGAAAGAAAGAAAGAAAGAAAGAAAGAAAGAAAGAAAGAAAGAAAGAAAGAAAGAAAGAAAGAAAGAAAGAAAGAGGGAGGGAAGAAAAAAGGAGAAAAGAAAGTGAAAAAAGAAGAAAGAAAGAAAGAAAGGGAGGGAGGGAGGGAAGAAAAAAGGAGAAAAGAAAGTGAAAAAAGAAGAAAGAAAGAAAGAAAGGGAGGGAGGGAGGGAAGAAAAAAGGAGAAAAGAAAGTGAAAAAAGAAGAAAGAAAGAAAGAAAGAAAGAAAGAAAGAAAGAAAGAAAGAAAGAAAGAAAGAAAGAAAGAAAGAAAGAAAGAAAGAAAGAAAGAAAGAAAGAAAGAAAGAAAGAAAGAAAGAAAGAAAGAAAGAAAGAAAGAAAAGAAAAAAAAGGAAGAAAGGAAGAAAGGGGCCTGGAGAGATAGCACAGTGGTGTTTGCCTTACAAGCAGCCGATCCAGACCAAAGGTGGTTGGTTCGAATCCCGGTGTCCCATATGGTCCCCTGTGCCTGCCAGAAGCTATTTCTGAGCAGACAGCCAGGAGTGACCCCTGAGCACTGCCGGGTGTGGCCCAAAAACCCAAAAACCCAAAAAAAGGAAGAAAGAAAAGAAAGAAAGAAAGGAAAGGAAAGAAAAGAAAAGAAAAGAAAAGAAAAGAAAAGAAAAGAAAAGAAAAGAAAAGAAAAGAAAAGAAAAGAAAAGAAAAGAAAAGAAAAGAAAAGAAAAGAAAAGAAAGCGAGCCTCATGGGATGCCAGGAATCGCAAAGGAGACAGTTCAGGAGTTAAGGCACAAGTACTGCATGTCCTACCTAAATTTTGTCCCCCAAACCACAAAAGGTTAAGGTTTGCACATTTATTGATACAAATAAATTAACTAATAAAGATTTATCACTTGGAATTACAAACAAAAATCAAGAGCTTCTAAACAAAGAAACTAAGATGAACAGTATTCAGTGCGATAAACATTTAAGGTAATTCAATGTTTTAGCTACATAAACAACATATTAAGCGTTCTGATTATATCTAATTACACACCTCTAATTTCAGTGGCACTTTAATTTTAATGGCAACTACATCTTCACACCACATAGATTTGTCTTGTTCTTTTCCTCAGTGATGAATGTAAAGTATGTGGATGTTTAACTGATTTGGGAGGCAGTGGTGATTTGGGACCACACCTACCTGTACTTGGGGATCATTCCTAGCTGGTTTCCGTAAGTGGTACCAGGGACAGAACTGGAATTGGACAAATGCAATGAAAGCAAAGTGTCCTACCCACTGTCCTATCTCCAGCCCAAATCTTTTTTGGTTTGTTTTTGTTTTGGAGCCACATCCCCATTACACTCAGGGCTTACTCCTTGCTGACTCAGGGATCATTTCTGGTGGATTTGGGAGGGACCATAAAGGGTTCAGGGACCAAACCTGAATGACTGCACATAATACAAGTGCTCTCTACCTGTGGTACTAATACTCTGGCCTCCCTAAACCAAATCTTTAAATTAATTTATTTCTGAAATAAACTCTTTCAGAAATAAAGTGGAACCAGTATTTGTTCTTCCCTTTCCTTTGTCCAATGTGTTTTCTTCATAAAACCAATTCCATCCTTCCTCATCCTATTAATTTATCATGAGGGAAACACTTTAAACCAGGGAAGTTAATTTCTTCTATTTTACAATAGTTATTACTTATAGCCATTTAATAATAACTTTGTAGAATTTCACATTCTCCTCAAATGACATTTCTATATCATATTTTTTCCTAATTTGTAAAAGTATCATAAATATACAACTAATTTGTAACACTTACCATGGGGCATAGAATTCTACAAGCCACAAACCATCACTTTGAATGACTTCGCGGTTGAAATTTGATGGTGTTAATTCAATCACATCATCACTGGAGGAATATAAACCGTTCGATGCTAGAAAGAAGGTACAGCTCACCAGACCTGAAGTGAAAACAAAACAAAACAAAACAAAAAGAACACAATTAATGGCAGAGTTCACCTTCTAACAGGAAATCTGGACCACTTCAGCTTCCTGGGTCACAATCCCTTTGAACCTGTGCCTCTGCCCTTCTGCTACAGGTGGAAGGAAATCCACTAGATTACTCTTACTTGTACAGTGCTGAGCAAGGTAACAAAGTCCACCCTTTCATTTCTCAACTTCTTTGAAAAAAGATTTAAAAATTGGGGGGTGGGGGCTGGAAAGAGAGAGCACAGTGGGTAAGGCATTTGCCTTGCACTCAGTTGAACTAGGTTTAATCCCCAGCATCTCACATGGTCGCCTGATCCTAGAGTTTGGAGTATGTACTGAGTCAGGTGTGGCTCCCCCCAAACAAACAAACCAAATTAGGGGCTAGGTAGCACAGAAGTTAAGGGGTTCATATTGTATAAGGTCAACCTGCGTTTTATCCCTATTACCCCATGATTCCCCTGAGCACCACTGGAAGTGATCCCCGAGCACGCGGTAACATCAGAATATGCCAAATGTCAAAGGTAAAAAATTATTCTTAGTGCTTTCCATGCACTAATCAATATTGCCAAAATACCTTCTACTAATACCACAGTATTCGCAGTACCATAATTATTAATTTTTGAGCAACGACTGTGCAGGACTGGGAGGTCAAATCTATCGTCTGATCCTAAGAAATCCAAACAGTATTTGCTATTCAGTTTCAATATTAGTAAATAGTCTTTATTAATAAAAGTTTTAGGAGCCAGAGTGATGATGCAAGTGGTAAGGCATTTACCTTGCCTGCGCTAGCCTAGGACGGACCACGGTTCGACCCCCAGCATCCATATGGTCCCCCAAGCCAGGATTTCTGGGCACATAGCCAGGAGTAACCCTTGAGCATCAACAGGTGCAGCCCCCCCCAAAAAAACAAAATTTTTAAAATATAATTTTCTTCTCCCAAAATTAGGACTCTCAAAGACAAAAGCTATTTAAAAGAAACTAGTTCTACTAACTATACACAGCATATCATTAGTGTCTCATAATGTAGCTGGTATAAGGAGGATAAAATCTATCATTTTACTGATAGCATTGTTTAGCTTTGTAGTTATTTTAGTAGTGCATTGTTAGCATAGTAGTGTACCAACTATACTCTATTGAGTATTCAGAAACTTAAACACCATTTAATCATAGTCAATGCTCATTTAACTTTGTGGTTGAGTTTTTACAAATAGAGATTAACTGTATCTAACACAGGTTCTCAAATATCTTCTGTTCAATGCTGTGTAGGTTTTTTTTTGGGGGGGGGGCACACCTGGTGACAGTCAGGGGTTAGTACTCCTGGCTATGCGCTCAGAAATCGCTCCTGGCTTGGAAGACAATATGGGATGCCGAGGTATCAAACTGCAGTCCATCCTAGGTTAGTGCATGCAAGGCAAAGGCCCTACTGCTTTGGCTCCGGCCCCTCAATGCTGTGTTTTATGGATTATTTTTGTGGGGGAATAATGGGCGACCCTTGGGCCATATCTAGTGATGTTCCCAGGACTATAGGTAATGCCTAGGATTGAACTGAGTTCGCTATGTGCAAGACAAATTTTAACCCCTGTATTATGTCTCTGGCCTCTTTTTTTGTTTGTTTTTGGGCCACACCAGCAGCAGTTAGGGTTACTCCTGGCTCAGAAATTACTTCAGGTAGACTTGGGAGATAGACCATATGGGATGCTGTTTGGGCCATGTGAAAGGCAAATGCCCCCACCCCCTGTGCCATCGCCCCAGCCCTATTAGTGGCCTCTTAATACTGTTTAGTTATAGAAAAAGAAAACCTGCTATTTGCTACTGAATAAAACAGTTATTCATTCTAGACTCTGGCTTACTGTAGGTCTTTTAGTTTCCAAAACCCATTCATAATGTTAAGTGAGAATGTGTAATAAAATTAGATTTCATTCAACATTAGACAGGATTCTTTTTTCCTTCATCTTCTGAAAAATAAATCAAAAGAAACATTATTTGAGAAATTGTAGACACTTTGAATTGGTAATATTAAAAATTCACTTCCTTTTATTTTATTTTTTATTCCTGATTCAGCACTCAGGGATCACTCCTGAAAGGCATCAGAGAACCTGTATGGGGTGTTGGAGATTGAACCTAGTCAATCACAGTCAAGGCAAATGCCCTGCCTGCTGTAATATCTCTCTGGTCCTAGGCGACTAGAATATGTTACATTATAGCTAAGGCTGTATATTTTAATTGAATGCTATTCTAAACTAAGAACCTAAAATGAGATAGTCCTAATTCTGTGTAAGCTTGAAAATGAATAGATCCACTACTTTTGAAGGTGGGAGCGGGGAAGGGGAATATACTTGGCTATGCTTAATGATCACTGTTAGTAGTGCTGTGTAACCTATATGCTGTGTGCAGGTCCAAATCAGAGAACACAGGCAAGACAAGCACTTTAAACCCTGTTTTATCTCTCCACCAGAGATCAATCATTTTTTCTGTTTTTGTTTTTGGGCCACACCCAGTGGCGCTCAGGGGTTACTCATGGCTCTGCACTCAGAAATGGCCCCCGGCAGAGTGGGGGACCACATGGGATGTCAGAACCGGGTCCCAAACCAGTCAGCCACATGCAAGGCCAACTCCCTACCACTGTGCTATCTCTCCAGTCCTGAGGACCCAATTACTTTTAAAGAACTACTTTTATATATAAATGGATGCTTGTTCAGTACATTGAGATTATGATGAAAATTTAAAAAACCATTAAATGGTCCATTAGAAAACACAATATTTGATGTATCCTTTTACTTTTTTTTTTTTGGTTTTTGGTCCATATCTGTCGGCCCTTGGAGGTTACTTCTGGCTCTGCACTCAAGAGTTACTCTAGCAGGCATGGGGGACCATATGGGATGCCGGGATTTGAACCATCATTCGTCCTGATTCGGCTGTGTGTAAGGAAAACGCCCTACAGCTGTGCTATCTCTCCGGCCCCTCAAGAGTTACTCTAGAAAGGTTCAGGGAACAATATGGGATATAGAATCAAATGCGTGTGGGCTGCATGCAAGGGGAACACCCTACCCACTGTACTTTCACTCAGCTTCCTTTTTACATGTCTTAGGCAGCAGAACAATCTAAATATTATCAAAATGATTTTTATTATACATTTCTATGTCTATAAAGCTATTTCTTTCCAACTAAGTCAGACATTTCCATACAAGTAATTGAGTATTGCTTATTCCCTCATATGTAGCCAGTTGCTTTTCTTTCGTTTTATTTCATTTATTTATTTATTTATTTATTAGCATTTTTGGGGGGCCACACCTGGTGATGCTATGCACGCAGATTTCTGGCTATGTGCGCAGAAATCGCTCCTGGCTTGGGGGACCATATGGGACACCGAGGATAGAACTTTGGTCAGTCCTAGGCTGGTGTGGACAAGGCAGACACTTTACTTCTTGCGCCACCACTCCGGCCCTCTTTTTATTTATTTATTTATGTATTTATGTATTTATTTATTTATTTATTTATTTGGTTTTTGGGCCACACCCGTTTGACGCTCAGGGGTTACTCCTGGCTATGTGCTCAGAAATCGCCCTTGGCTTGGGGAGACCATATGGGACGCCAGGGGATCGAACCGCGGTCCTGATCCTTGGCTAGCGCTTGCAAGGCAGACACCTTACCTCTAGTGCCACCTTCCCGGCCCCTCTTTTTATTTTTTTAATGTAACCATTTTTATTTACTATTTTCAGGGACTGGGGATGTAGCTCTCTCAGAGAGAGCTGGTTGTCCCTGCATGTGTGAGGCCTTGGCTTCCATCCCCAACACAGCAAAACATTACACCAGGAAGATGGATCAAGGGGCTGGAAACAAAGTTTGCATAGGGAACACAGGTTTGATCCTCAGCAACTCAAGTTCCCCTAATACTGCTAGGGATAATTTTCAGCCCACCAAATAATTTAATTGCTGCCATGTTTTCCTCTAGTAACAAGACTAATGCTGAAAATTCTTAAATCCCACCTCCTATCTCTCAAACATATTTCCTTGGAAGAAAAAAGACTGACAAGAGACTGAAGATATGGCTAACATTTTGACTTATCTGGCTGCCCATCTAGCCTCCTGAATTCTTAACTAAGAAAACTTATATGACATGAGATTTGACATTGTTCTACACTCTTAACAGAGCCATTCATTTCAAAACTCTGTAGTCTGCATCAGAGACCATTTTAATTAATTAAAAAAAAATTTTTTTTTTTTGGTTTTTGGGTCACACCCGGCAATGCTCAGGGGTTACTCCTGGCTGTCTGCTCAGAAATAGCTCCTGGCAGGCACGGGGGACCATATGGGACACCCGGATTCGAACCAACCATCTTTGGTCCTGGATCGGCTGCTTGCAAGGCAAACGCCGCTGTGCTATCTCTCCGGGCCCAATTAAAAAATTTTTGAAGTCATATATAGCGGTGCTCAGGGATTACTCCTGGCTCTTTGCTCAGAAATGACTTGTGGTGGTGCTCTGAGGACCATCTGGGATGCCGGGAATTAAACCCGGGTCAGCTGCATGCAAGGCAAATGCTCTATCTGCTGTACTATCATTGCTTCAGCCCAAGTCCATTTGGGGGGTGAGTCACAACTGGCAGCGTTCAGGGGTTAATCCTGGCTCTGTGTTCAGAAATTGCTTGTGGCAGGCTTGGGGGACCATATGGGATGTCAGGAACTGAACCACCATCTGTCCTGAGTTGGCCTCGTGCAAGGCAAAAATCCTACCGCTGTGCCATCGCTCCGGCCCTCAAGTCCATATTTAGATCAGAAAATGTAGACAGAGTTAAGGGGAACTGCTTGAGGCCACACCATTAGACACAGAACAGGGTTAGACAACCCAAATGATGTGGAGAGAACAGCAGCATCACACCAGGTGACACCTTCAGTGGACAGTGGCAGGAGGCCTTTCCCTTCCCCTGCCCAGCAGATATGCTGAGAGGATGCATGCCCCTTTCTCTCCTTTCTGCCTGCTCAGAAATAGGCTGTGCACCCAAGGGACCCATAACTATAACCGATATAGGTGCTTTCCTTCCACACTCAGCAGAGCATGAATGTGGGCACCCATTTATCCCTTTATACTGATGATGTTGAATTTGCTCTATTTATAAATGGGGGGTAGGAAGGGTTGTTCGGGGCCATATCTGGGGGCATTCAACAAGCACTTCTGGCAGACTCAGAGGACCATCACTGAGTGCTGGCGATTGAACTGACTTCTGCTACATACAGAAGGGAAGCGCCCTACTCATTGTCCTATATCTCTGTCCCTTCTTTTGTAAATCTTGCCTGGTTCTCACCAGAGGTTTGGCTCCCTTCCTTGGAAAAAAAGGTGTGAGCCCTTGATTCTCCTCAAAAGGCTTATGTGCTTGCTAGTTGGGTTAGAAGGAAATCAAACACAACGCTCAGAGAAAAAGGTGATGGCATGTATGTAAGGATATCTAGTTATGTACCCAGAAAGTAGCCCTCTCAAAAGAAAACCTTCAAGGAAAATACGGGGCCCACATCACCGACACTGACCAATAATGTCCAAAAGCTCTTCCTGCCACCTCACTGGCCCATGAGGTGCTCCAAAGGAAAGCCGAAACATGCCTGCGTAGAAATTCTAGACTAGAACGTGAGAGCAGATGGCTTTGCCATCTGGTTTCCAGTCCCTCCTCCACAGCAGTCTAGGATGCTGTAAATCTTAGCTCAATAGCTGATGTTCCTTCCATACCTGCTAACATGAGGATTCGATCCCAAAGCAGGCGTGGGACCACCAGAGGGGATCCCCAAAGGGTGACTATATCACGCACGAGAGCAACGAGCTCATCCTGGGGCAGAATCTGCATCTTCCTGATCTTCCTGAGCTCAGAGTAAATTCACAAAAGAGAGGGTTGCTAAAAGGAGATTAGAATCTCCTAGGACTCAGCAGCTTAGCCTACTCTCGACAGGAGTACAGCAAACCCTAGAATCAAGCTTATACCCTTTGGGTGTGCGTGTATTAACTCGTTAGCCCCGAAACCACCCTCCAGGGTGGCCAGCCTACAAGAGCAATGCCTGGTTCTCCTATGCATGGTTAGTGCTGTTTTGAGAGAGGGGTGGCCTGGGGCGGGGTGTGGCCAGCCTGCTGCAGGATACAGGTCCCGACTTGGGGGGCGCCTGGGAGCCAGGAAAAGTGCTGGGGATCTCCAACACGCTTCCAGCAGCCTCCACAGCAGAAAGCAGGCCTGGTCGTGAGAAGTTGGCTCCCACATTTTGTCCAGCGTCCTTGCACTCGGAAAACCAGCTTCCAGGAGGCCTTGCACCTTCCACCCAGCGGCCTTGCATCTTGCATCACCGAGGGTTCTGCTATTTCGGTTTGATCGGGAGAAATAATTCACCGAGGATCAGGAGGCCCCCCCCCCCACGAGATACTCCCAGAACCCTCCCCCCAACCCACCTTTTGGAGATCGCACCCCCTCCATATCCCACCCCAACCAACCTGAGGTGATCACGCTGGAGCAGGCCTTGGGGACTCCACCCTGACCCCCAGGGAGAGCATAGGAGACTCTTTCCCCCAAAAAAGACCTCCCCCAAAGCACCCCAAAGTCCTTCAGGGCCTGAGGAGTGACTTACCTGGCTCCAGCTAAGGAGGATCACCCCAAAACCCTTTTTCTACTGCCCTGTGGGGCTTCCCCCCATTCCCGATCCCCCCAAAAACTAATCCCAGAGCTCTCCCTAACTCCTTCGGGGTTCCCTAGCGCTCCCTCGAACCCCCCCCCCCAAATACACACACACACTCCAGCCACTTCACCGCTGACTCCTGCGGCCTACCCCCTACTCCAGCGCCCGTTCCCGGGACAAAAATCGTGGATCGCTCCCCAGAATCCGGCTCCCCTTTCCCGCACCTACCGAGCAGCACCAGGCGCGCCATGCCGAGGTCTCGCACCACCGCCGCCACCCGCTCAGATCCGCCCGCCGCGCCCCCACTGCTCCGCGGCCCGCCCTCGGTCCTTCAAGCCAATGCTGGGAGGCGCGGCGGGGGCGGGCCGGAAGCGCTCGCCAAGCCGTGGCTGCATTTCATTGGTCGATGCAGGAGTCACTCATTCCGTGCAGCCTATGGGAGTCGGCCGGGTAGAGGATACGGGTTTTTTTTTTTACGGAGGGATTTCCTGTGGGCGGGGCTTGTAAATTTCTCCTCCTTGTTCCCCCCCCCACCCCCAGGGCTTGTCAATATCTCCTTCCCCTAAGCCTCTGACATCTCCCACTCTGCTGGGCTTTGAGATTTTTCCCTCTTTGAGCTATTGTGTTCGCAGAAACTTGTCTATTGGGCCCTAGACGATATTTTAATTTATTTTATTATTTTATTTTATTTTATGTCTTTCCTTCTCCTGACTGCCTCCCTGTATCTTTTTTTTTTGTCCCCAGGGAAGATTTCTTTTCTTTTCTTTTCTTTTTATCTTTATTTAAACACCTTGATTACAAATATGATTGTAGTTGGGTTTCAGTACATATAAAGAACACCCACCTTCACCAGTGCAACATTCCCATCACCAATGTCCCAAATCTCCCTCCTCCCCACAAAAGATTACTTTTCTTTGGGGCTCGTATTAAATGACAGTTTAAATTTTGTGTTTCCAGTGAGCAGAAAACAACATTTGCTAAGAACATACTGCAGGAAAAAACCCATCAATTTTGTTGACTTAGACCCAGTATTGGGGCCGGAGAGATAGCATAGAGGTAGGGTGTTTGCCTTGCATGCAGAAAGGGCGGTGGTTTGAATCCCGTCATATGGTCCCCCGAACCTGCCAGAAGCGATTTCTGAGCGTAGAGCCAGGAGTAACCCCTGAGCGCTGCTGGGTGTGACCCAAAAACCAAAAGAAAAAAAAAAAGTATACAGTATTGGGACCGGTGAGATAGCACAGTGATAGGGCGCTTGTATTGCATGTGGCCTACTTGGAGGGACCCGACTGGATTCCTGGCATTCCCATAGGATCCCCGGAGCCTGCCAGGAGCGATTTCTGAGTGCAGAGACAGGAGTAACCCTTGAGCACCGCTTGGTGTGGCCCAACAACCAATCAATCAATCAGTAAAGTTTAAAAATAAAAAGATTCCCAGTATTGATTGTAAAGCTTTTGACAGACAAGGCATCTTTAAAAGTTTTATTACTATTTTGGTGAGACCTATGTGGTGCTCCCGGTTGGTAAGGCAAATTGTTCTACTCACTATATTGTCTCTCCAGTTTTAAAATCTTTTCGTGTAAGTATACATATGTATGTATTATGTATTTGGGCCACATGGAATGGTACTGGACGTTCAGTGCTCAGAACCAGCAATGCCAGAAAGTGAAGCTAGGGCTCCATGCAAGCTCTTGCTCCAGCTCTTTAAGCCATGTCCTAGGCCCTAAATAAAAATGCATTTATTTGAGCTGGAGTGATAACACAGTGGGTAGGGCACTTGCCTTGCATGCAGCTGACTGGGGTTTGATCCCCGGCATCCCAGATAGTAACTAGTGCATCACCAGGAGTAATTCCTGTCCTCAGAGCCAGAAGTAACTGCTGAGTACCTCTGGATGTGGCCCAAAAAGAAAGAAAGTCTGAATAAAAACTTATGTATTTATTTGCTATTGCCATGAGGGGGTTTACACAAGCATGTGGCTGTGATGCTCATTCTTTGTTAGTTGTAGTGTCCAGTGGAAGGGGGTCACACATGGGATTTCAGTTATGATATACTTAGTCCCTTGCTTGGTGGGGCAACACTGTACTTGCCTGGAGTGTCTATGGTCCTCACTGAGGCGTCCACCAGGATTTGTTTACACTTCTTGGCTATAGTTTTCCTTTGACAGAAGAACCAGGATCAGGGTTGGAGCAATAGTACAGCAGGTAGGGCACTTTGCTTTGCACACAGCGAACCCCGGTTGATCCTCAGCATCCCATATGGTCTCCGAGCCCCACCAGGAGTGATCCCTGAGCACAGATCCACAATTAAATCCTGAACAATGCTGGATGTAACCCCAAATTTACAACAACAAAAATACCCTCCATGATTATGTTCAGCACATGTGGTAGTACTGGAGATTGAATTTGCAACCTCATAATTTGCAAGGCTGGTGCTCAAAGCCACTGAGCTGTTCCTTCAGACCTTAGGCTGTCTTTGTAGACTTTCTATTGCTTAAGTTTCAGAGCTCCTTACTTACTTGTTCTAATTCTGGGAAAGCCCTAGCAAGAGCTCCCTTCAACAGGTGTAAAATTTTCAAAAATGAAATATCTTCAGTATAACATGGTTTAGACTATCTTCCCTTTCTTCTCTGATTTCTCTTATATTGGTAATGGACTTGAACTTTTTGGTTTTGTTTTCCTGTTTGCTCATAATGTTTTCTTTCTCCAGATTGCTAACTTTCTAAAAATCTTGGATTCTGACTCAAGCTTTTGTTGGCATAGTAGGGTTCTGGAGTGGTGGTGAGTAGCATTGGCATTTCCAGAGGAAGAGATGTTAGAACTTATTCTAGATTTGTCAGACAAACCAGAGAATCTTCCAGGAACAGTTTTTCAAGGGAGTGAAGAGGGTACAACTCAATGAAACTATCCACCTAAGTACATTGTGGCTGGCATTTGGCTGTTAAGCAAGACACTAGGTAGAAATCAGCAACAGATGCCAGTAGATGCAGTGGTACTGGTTTACTGTGTGACTAGAGAGATTTTCAGATCTTATATAGATGGTAGGCTGAGCAGTATAGATTCCTGAAGTTAGTGTATATGTGTGTGTGGTTTTGTTTATTTTTGTTTTACTTAATGTTTATTTGCTTTGCTTTGCTTTGGGGGTCACAGCTGGTGGTGCTCAGGGCTTATTCCAGGCTCTATCAGGGGTCCTCAAACTTTTTAAACAGGGGGCCAGTTCACTGTCCTTCAGACTGTTGGAGGGCCAGATTATAGTAAAAACAAAAATTATGAACAAATTTCTATGCACACTGCATATATCTTATTCAGAAGTGAAGAAACAAAATGGGAATAAATACAATATGTGGCCCGCGGGCCATAGTTTGAGGACCATTGCCATGATTCACTTCTGGGTGGACTTGAGGAACAATTTGGTACAATGAAGATTGAAGCAAGGTGAGCTGGCTTACCCACTTGTTATCTCGTTGGCATGTGTGTTTGGGGGCATCATATGTAGGAGTGTTCAATCAGGGGCCCCTTGTGATGGTGCATGGAGATTGAATCTAGAACTCTCACATGCAAAACTTGAGTCCTTGTCCTAGGAGGAGTGATTTCTAAGAGCAGAGTCAGAAGTGACTCTTGTGCACAGCTGGATGTGGCCCAAAAACAAAAAACAAAATAAGTTTTTTTTTGTTTGTTTGTTTTTTGGGTCACACCCGGTGGTGCTCAGGGGTTACTCCTGGCTGTCTGCTCAGAAATAGCTCCTGGCAGGCACCGGGGACAATATGGGACACCGGGATTCGAACCAACCACCTTTGGTCCTGGATCGGCTGCTTGCAAGGCAAACGCCGCTGTACTATCTCTCCGGGCCCTCAAAATAAGTTTTTGGACCTTTTGATTATGTTGTAAAATGTACGAGTGGGGGTGCCAGAGTCATCGATGGTGGCCCTAACACCTCAGTGGCTTATACCATAGTGTTCTTTCTCTTTCTAGCAAGCAGCTCTCCAGGTATTGACCCAGGAATTCCATACCAGCATCTCCCTCTCCAGAACTTCTCTTCTGAAACACAGGCTGGTGGCTGCGGACTCGGTTGCCACTGGTTGTAAGCAAACAAAGGCTGTTTCTTCTTCTTCTTCTATTCACAGTAGAGTTTGTTTGGAAACAAACAACAAAAGAGTGTGTGGAGGGTAGATGGAAGAGTGCATTCATAACACTCCTGTCACAAGATCTAAGGCCAACAACTCCCTAAATAGCCTCTGGAGAACCCCACTTCCAGTTTACTACAAAGGAAACAGGAGAGAGATGGGATGTTGGATGAGATGCAGTTGGTTGATTTATACAGGTTTTGTATTATTTTAATGGGGCTCTGAATATTAATATTCATACATCCTTAAGGGTCAAAATTGGTTTTTGAAGAAAGTGAAAAATGTATTTTAGAGGCTACAGGATATAGTGTGCTTGTATTATTCAATTTTGTGAAAGATGACTAAAATGTATTGGCTCCTTTGTCAGGTAATCATGAAAAAAATCCAAATACATTGCTCTGAATAGGGCTGTCCAGAGAACTGTGAAGTAGATGTGGAATAGAAATTTTTTCTAGTGGCCACATTTTTAAAATGTGAAAGGACAGATTGATTTTAATAAGAGTTAAACCCCAAATACCCCTGGGGCCAGAGAGATAGCACAGCGGTAGGGCATTTGACTTGCATGTGGCCTACCCAGGACAGATGGTGGTTTGAATCCTGGCATCCCTAATGGTCCCCTGAACATGCCTGAGACAATTTCTGAGCGCAGAACCAGAAGTAACCCCTGAGCACCACTAGATGTGATCTCAAAACCAAACCAAACCAAAACAAAAAAACACCAAATGCCCAATGTTATCTGTTAGCCTGTAATGACATAAAATGAATGAAGAGTTACTTATGTCCATTTTGTCAGTCTTTGTGACCGAGGGTCTATTTTTGACATATAGGTTGTTTCAATTTAGACATCTATATTCAAGTGGTCATAGCCATAAGATAGCCATAAGTAGCTAGGGGCTATCTTATTGGACAGTGCAGTTCTAGAATTTACTTCAAGCCCTTGATTGGTTTTGTTGCACTTGCTGACTCCAAAAATGGTAATGAGAATCCTATCGGATATTGCTCCAGGACTAGTCTATTCTGCGTTTTATTGGCCAGAAGTCAGCCAGGTATTCCTCACCTTACCTAACCCAGCAAAGGAAGCTGAGAAATGGAGTCTTAGTGCCCAAAATAGAAATTGGGTTGATTAGGATCAAGATTAGCTCTACTGCAGCCTGCCCTCTGACTTTCAAACATTCCAAACATTCCTGTTATTGTTCCTTTACACTTTTCATCTCCCTCAAGGAACTCCTCCCAAAGTGCTTTCCTGCATTCCTGCACCCCAAATCCTGGATGTTCAGGTGATATATTGACCTCTCCTTAGGCTCAGATCAAATCAGGGAATGAGTCTTTTTTGAATCATGAACTATAAAAAGATTATAGTACAGGGCCAGAGATAGTATAGTGGGTAAGGCACTTGTTTTATAGGTGGTTGACTTGGATTCAGACTCCAGGACCCCATAATTCCCCTATTATGAGAGTTTGGGCCTTTTATAGTCAAAATCTACTCTTCTATATCTTCGACTTCTTTCTTTGGCCCACTCTTAGTGACACTCAGGGATTACTCCTGACTGCACTGAGGAGTAACTCCTGGTGGTGCTAAGGGGACCATTCAGAATGGGTCATCCATGTGGAAGGTACATGGATGGAGAGTGCACCTTACTTGCTGGACTACCTCTCTAGCCCAAATACCTTTTTTTTTTTTACTCCTAGTTTTGGGGGTGAGGTTTGTATATGAAACCATAGAACTGAGGGTGCTACTGATACTGTTCTGGGGTGTCAATAGCCCACAGCTGGAGATGTGGGTCTTTCCACATCACTGGGGCAGGTCAGCACCAGACTTTCATTCAAAGACTAGACACAGCCCTTTCTGCTGATGCCCAAGGTTGAGTTTCTTTTATCTTTGTGGATTTTTATAAGCACACTTGGTAGTTCACAGGTCCTATTGCTGACTCTGGGCAGAGCTCAGGGATCACACCTGGTGGTCTCGGGTAGAGTTTGGCAGGATTATATGCAGTGCTGGGGACCAAACTTGGATCTACCATGTGCAAGACTACTCCTGAACCCATTTCTGGGCCCCACTTTTGGTTTTATTTTGTTTGATTCCACATATTCCTCACACATTTCTACTGGAAAGCATTGTTCTAGAGAAATCTATCTCATGATTAAGTCCTTAACGGGTTTCTTTAGACATTTTGTCTTTTTTTTTTTTTTTTTTTGGTTTTTGGGCCACACCCGGCGGTGCTCAGGGGTTACTCCTGGCTGTCTGCTCAGAAATAGCTCCTGGCAGGCACGGGGGACCATATGGGACACCGGGATTCGAACCAACCACCTTTGGTCCTGGATCGGCTGCTTGCAAGGCAAACGCCGCTGTGCTATCTCTCCGGGCCCAGACATTTTGTCTTTTAATTCCCTCAGTCCCATAAAATTGGGACAGTGCAAATTTCTAGATGCAAGTTAAGGAAAAAAGGGAAAGAGGGGCAGAGCAAAAAAAGTAAAAGAAACAGATGCCACTTTTCTTTTTTTTTTTTTTTTTGGTTTTTGGGTCACACCTGGCAGTGCTCAGGGGTTACTCCTGGCAGTCTGCTCAGAAATAGCTCCTGGCAGGCACAGGAGACCATATGGGACACCAGGATTTGAATCAACTACCTTTGGTCCTGAATCTGCTGCTTGCAAGGCAAACTCCGCTGTGCTATCTCTCCAGGCCCGCCACTTTTCTTTTTAGTTCTTTATGTTTCCCAGTCCCCCAAGGTGGATAATTTTTTTTTTTTTTGGCCTGGGTGTTCTGGGTTACTCCTACCTCCACACTCAAGAATTACTCTTGGCAGGCTCAGGGGCCCAAATGGGATGTTGGCCAAGTCGTTTGTGTGCAAGACAAACACCCTACATTGTATTATCACTCAGGCTCCACAGTTGAATAATTGAAAAGTCCACTCCTTACCTCTATCCCTTGACCTCTTTGGCTGCCTGTACCTTTCATGAAGAAGGGAAAGGTCAGACATGTGGAATGGGTCAGAATGAGCAGAGGCACATCTCTCCTGATAGTCCCCTTTCCTTCCTCAGGGTGTGAGACATAAAAGCACTGTGGGTGGAAGAAGTGCCTTCTGCCTTCTGCCTTCGTCTTCAGGCTCCAGGCTCCAGGCCAAGGGCCCTGCAGGGCAAAACCTGGTATAGGATCCTGCTCAGCCTCTCTGACTTCTGCATTTTCTCATCCAGCAGCAGGAAACTGAGCTGGGCTTTTCCTGGATCTGGTCCCCTTCTTGGAGCTAACTATTTCCCTGTGTCTAACTCCTGACACGTCCTTGCAGGTCTGTATATAAAACAAGCTTTCAGATGCTCCAAATGTCTATGAGTTCTTTATCTGAAATCTTTAAGAAGGTAGTGATCTTCTTGTCTGATTTCTGCCTATTTTGCCCCCAGAAACCTCTGGGTTCAATGTGCCCAGAGGCTCAATGCTCTCCATGATATGCTGTTCTATCCCTGATGCCTCTTCTGGCTGCTGTTGGGTGCTCTGCTCCCTTTGGCTTGCCTTGTGCATATATGGTTGAGAACTGCTGCTTCCTGCCACCTGCCTGTGACCTGCTCTGTGTCCCTCCTTTCAAATACTATTTCTGTCCCATAGCCATATCCATTATCTGTCTCACCGGCTATCCCTCAGTTGGAGAGTTTTTGATTTTTAATGTTCCCTATATCCCACATATGAGTGGAGTTATTCTATCTTTATCCCTCTCCCTCTGACTCATTTCACTCAGCATAATAATCTCCAGGTCCAATCATGTATAAGCAAATTTCATGACTTCATTTTCCCTAACGACAACATAGTATAATTGGAGTGGTTTTAAATTGCTCACTTAAAATGAGCAATTGTGAGGTCAGAGAGACAATAAAGAGTGCCAAAGTGCTTGCCACACACAAACCCCATATGGTTCCCTAGCACCACCAGGGGTGATCGCTGAGCACAGAGCTCAGAGTAAACCCTGAGCACCACTAGGTATGGCCCCAGAAGCAAATAAAATAAAACAAAACAGCCAATCAGATAAACTGATTTGCCTGGCATCCCTCTTCTTTGCTCTCCTTCTCTTCCATATAACGACTCCATTGCATTCTGTAGGAATCTTTGTTCATTTGTTTTCTTTTATGGCTCTGCACTTAGGAATCACTTAGAGGGGCTCAGGGGACCATATGAGATCCCAGGACATTGAGCGTGCAAGACAAACTCCCTGCCTGCTCTGCTATCATTCAGCCCCTCCTCCATTGTAGGGATCTGCTTAAGCCGCAAGTCCTCAGAGGCCTCCACTGACCACATCCTTCAAAGGTGGGCAATTCTGGGCTCTGTGATTTTTCTCTCACACACTCTTGATCTCCCCTTGCTAGCAACTCTGTTGGCTTCTGTTGCTGTTGTAACTAGTGTTCACAAATTGAGAATCTTAGTGCACCTAGATGTCCTCCCTGTCAGGGAAGTGAGCTGACCCACACAGGTCTCACAGGGTAACAGCCAGGTCTCACAGGGCAATGCTCTCTGCAGGAGCTTTAGGCAGAACCTGTTTCTTCAGACTTTCCAGCTTCTAGCCTGTTGGCTGCTCCCTCCACCACAGAGTCAGCTATCTCAGGCTGAGTCCTGCTCTTTACACACCTCTGGTCTCTCTTCTGCCTCCCTTTTTCATGCTTAGGATTACTTAGGGGTGACAGAGCTCATCCAGAGAAGTCAGGATTATCTTCCCTCACTCTATCTGCAAACAAATCCCCTCTTGCTTTGGAGGTTCAATATCCTGTCTGTTGTGGAAATGGACACTGTGCCAGGAGGGTTCATTTTGTCCTATTTGTGAGGTCTTTGGGGGCAGGTCTGTGCCTGTCTGCATCTGCTAAGGCATCAGCACTGGCCCATCGGGCACTTGGTGAGATTGTGTTAAGTGAGAACTGAACAACCCCACACAGCATGTATGTCACTCAGATCTCTTTTCTTCAGAAAACTTTCTCAGGGAGGCAAAAACCCAGTCAGATGACAGAGACTTACTGGAAGAATCAGGATGGGCAGCCCTCAAGAGAATTTCCAGTGAATGTTCATATTTTCAGGGAATATTCCAGTGAACGTTCGTTTACCAGCTAAGCTCTGCAATAATGTTGTACTGTATCTGCAACATCTCACTGCTGTTCACCTAGACACCATCACTTACGGCTTTGTT
The DNA here is from genome assembly GCF_024139225.1 of Suncus etruscus. Classification (NCBI taxonomy): domain Eukaryota; kingdom Metazoa; phylum Chordata; class Mammalia; order Eulipotyphla; family Soricidae; genus Suncus; species Suncus etruscus. The sequence continues at coordinate 75,791,556 of NC_064859.1, forward strand.
GATATTGCCAAGTTACCTTCCGGTTTGTTGAATCAACTGTAATAACAACACTAATGTGATTACAACAATTCTTTTCCAAAGAATTAAACTTCTAAGCATGGGTGTTCCCAACACTCTTCCTGAGAGGGTAGATAATAAAGATTGAAATAAAATTTGAAATTATTTCTATTGGGCAAAAGAGAAAAGTTAAGATAATACAAATTATACAGATTATGCATACATCTGTTCCCAAAGTTACTCAATGTTACTCTTTTGTTTCATTTATGTATAATTTGCTCATGTGTATGTAGTTATTCTCTCACTAACCACAGTGCAGACATTGTTTTCAGTCAATCAAGCATTCATACAATACTTCATCTAACTTACCAGAATGTTGATCCTTCAAAATTTTCTATTATTGTTGTTGCTTAGACCATACTCGGCCTGCAAGGCAAGCACCTACATGCTGTACTGTCTCTCTAGTTCCAGTAATAATTTTCTGAATGTATTTTTATTAAAATATTTTATTAATGATAAACCCGTTTAAAATTTTTATTTTTTGCAGAATCCAGGTCTCAATGTTGGGGAGCATGTGCTTTTACTACTGAGTGACATCGCTGACTCTGACAGTTTAAATGAATTTTATTTTATTGCTCATTTCATTAATCATATCATTAAACCACACATCAATTCATTATCCACACATATTCATTTATTCTACAACTCTTTACAGAATCTTCGTGTGGTAGGTTCAATCCAAAAACTTGGGAGTGAAGCTTGGCAAAATATTAATACTATCTTTGCTCTCAGAAGGCTTATGGCCAGTGGAGAAAAGAAGTTAGCATTTGGTGTGACTAGTTCTCTCATAGAAATAATGAGACATATGCAATTTGGCAATAAGGGATGGGACCAAGAATTTAACACAGAGAAATTCAGGCTCTTTTCCTTTTTTTCTTGGTTTCTTTTGAGCACCTGGCGGTGCTCAGGGGCTACTTCTGGCTCTGCACTCAGAAATTGCTCCTGGCAGGCTCAAGTGATCATATGGGATACCGGGAATTGAATACTGGTCCATCCCGGGTCAGCCACATGCAAAGCAAATGTCCTATCACTGTGCTATCGCTCCAGCACATTGATTCAGGCTCATTTCATGGCCTCATCTGTGCTGATGTCCTCTTGATGTCCTCCTCAGTGCAGAGAAGGGTCCTTTCAGAGGCACACGGAGATCAGCATTTATTTCCACCACTTAAACAGCACCTCCATCACCACAAGAGTTCCCCATTTCTTTCACTCATAGTGTCGCTATGTGCCAGATCACCTCAAGTTTATCTGCCTTCCTCGAATCTCTCTGTTGCCCTGTGAGAAGCCAGGATTGGGGAAGGGGGTTGATTTCAGACATCCTATCTCATTTCTCATGATTGGCTCTCCCTGGCCAATAACACCCAGTTACTGATATAAACCAAAGCACTTCCATTGCAGGCTCCTGTGGTTCTAGTGGTAGTCCCCTGGCCTCCTATGCATGAAGCTGCATTGGATCCCCAGCACTGCACCCCACCTTCAGCACGGCTGAGTAGGACCCCTATACAAATTGAAGAGAGGGGCCGGAGTGATAGTACAATGGCAGGGTGTTTGCCTTGCATGCAGTCCAACGGGGATGAACCCAGGTTCATTCCTGGCATTCCTTATGATCCCCAGAGCCTGCCAGGAGCAATTTCTGAGTTCAGAGCAAGGAGTAACCCCTGAGCACTGCTGCTTGTGGCCCAAAAACCAAAAAAATGAAAATAATAAAATAAAAATTTAAGAGAGTATGACTAGGAAGTCAAAGAGGTGGAAAGGAGAGAGTCCATAGAGTCCTGCTCCCCCGATGCCTTCGGTGTCTGGCTATGTGCTTACGCATGCCCCATTCTGAGCAGTATCTGAGTTGGTAGAAGTCAAACATCCGGCTGGCAGGAGCTTGCTTGGCAGACTGCGATGGATTTGCTCACTCATTTCTGTAGTTCTACAGATCCTTGCCAAGGGCAATAATAAGAGATTTTATTGAGTTGGGCAAACAAAGATAACTCACCCCACATTCCTTATTGAAGTGCTTCTCCTAAGGCAGCATTTCAGGAAGTGAAAACATCCCAACTCTCTATGCCATCTAATGTCAAATAATGCAACTCAAATCCAGGCGTCGTGGCATTTGGATTGTGTCCTGGCATAGACCATGCACCTATGCTTTGTGCAATATTTCAGACAAAGTTGAACCCCAGTCTCATGGTGGCTACTTGGAAAGCCAGTGTGGTTTGATGCTGCTGATCTGGAGAATCTCAGGAGGAAGCTGTGAACCCGCTTTCCTGGATGGAGAAAGGCCTTATAAACATTTTCTTTCTGAGGTTCCTCCCACAGTTCATCTCCAGCTAGAATTTAAGTGTGGGGCCATGGGAGGTTCTTTTTTTATTATTATTATTATTATTATTATTATTATTATTATTATTATTATTATTATTATCATTATTATTAGAAAAGACATCATATAGTTGACACAATTGATATAATACATTTGTTTCAGGAAGAACAAAAGCAAAGTTATTAAAAATAGAAAAACTAAAGAGATGAAAGAGAACGGAAATAAGAAAAAGTTCAGTAGCAAGTACATATTTGAAAATTATTGAATCACCGATGAACTCATTAAAGCCCTAGTAAACTCTTCTTTTTTTTTTTTCTCTTAAGGATAAGAGTTAAAGAAATACAGTAAGAATGGTGTTAGAGTGGTGACTGTTGTTGTTTGCATCGACCCAGTAAAATATGAGGGAAATGGAAAGAAAAATCCTTGGCCTAAATACAAGAAGTTTTCTGGCATAAGACTAGCTCTGGGTTCCAGGCATACTAGGTTGTCCAACAAGAGTTATTCTCTGTGGTCCCAGTAAATTTTTTTTTCTCCTGCATATTCGCTGTTGTTGGTGTCAGGTTTCTGTAGTTAAAGATCCTGGATTCTGTGCACATCCTCTGAAGCCTTATCCCTCCTTTCTCCCTAGGTAACTTGACCTTACCTGCAAGACCCCGCCCATTCCTGGGAGGGGTCTTGGAAAAGGTAGATAAAGCCTTTGACCCAGGGGATTCGCCGCTCTCTGCTTTTTGGTCTTTGACCAGCATGGAGGTCAAAGGGAAGATGGCTGAAAGGAGTTAAGATGCAGGGCTAGCTAAGAATAGCAAATGCGGGCCTGGAGAGATAGCAGAGCGGTGTTTATCTTGCAAGCAGCCGATCCAGGACCTAAGGTGGTTGGTTCGAATCCCGGTGTCCCATATAAGTCCCCCATGCCTGCCAGGATCTATTTCTGAGCAGATAGCCAGGAGTAACCCCTGAGCGCCGCCGGGTGTGGCCCAAAAACCAAAAACCAAAACAAAACAAAACAAAAAAAAGAATAGCTAATGCTTAAAAGGTTATGATATAGGCCACACAGTGTGGTGGATAGGGCATGAATAAAGTTGATGCTTCCTGACGCCAGTCTCTGGATGAGTCTGATTCCGCTGTTCGCCTAAACCTGGGACCTGCCAGCTGGATGGGGATTGCGGAGCCATGTGGCCTGGGATGGCAGAGAAAAATCCCTTCATCCATCCATCACTATCCAGATCCATTGTTAATTATTTAATGCAACAATCCTCATGGGAGGTTATTTTATTTTTTTCTCCCAATAATCTTTTATTTTACATGCCAGCCAAGGGTTGACAGGTTGACTATTTTTCAATTCTTTTTTTTTTTAATTTCTTTTTTTAAACACCGCAATTCCAAACACGATTGTAATTTGGTTTCAGTCATATAATAGGAGATTCTGACACACTCTACCCTCCAGATTTATAGGATGATGAGATGCGAATATTCCAGGGGTCTTCAAACTACGGCCCGCAGGCCACATATTGTATTTATTCCCATTTTTTTTCTTAATTTTTAATTTTTTTTTTTTTTTTTTTTTTTGGTTTTTGGACCACACCCAGCATTGCTCAGGGGTTACTCCTGGCTATCTGCTCAGAAATAGCTCCTGGCAGGCACGGAGGACCATATGGGACACCGGGATTCGAACCAACCACCTTTGGTCCTGGATCGGCTGCTTGCTTGCAAGGCAAACGCTGCTGTGCTATCTCTCCGGGCCCTGTTTCTTCACTTCTAAATAAGATATATGCAGTGTGCATAGAAATTTGTTCATAATTTTTGTTTTTACTGTACTCTGGCCCTCCAACAGTCTGAAGGACAGTGAACTGGCCCCCTGTTTAAAAAGTGTGAGGACCCCTGCTTGTATGATCCTGCTCTGGAGCTAGATTGGGCTGAAGAAACTGTGGTGATTCATTTCTCCCAAAGGAGTGAAGATTAATACAAAGCATCCTACTCAGTTATTCTTGTGTCTTAGAGGTTAACAGTTGGATGCTGAGTGAGCATAGCTGGGAGTAGCTTCAGATCTTTCTCCCCCACCCTGCTACCTCTTTCCTCTGCAATATGTGCTTCTTTAAGGAGTTTAACTGGTGGCAACCATGCTCACCAGATCTAAAGTAGTTTCCCCTTTTTCCATTCTCACTGTCATTGTCTTGTTTATTCCTTATTTGGCGTAAAAGCCGGTTTACCAATTTTTTTTGGTGGAGGGGTGGCACACCTGGATGTGCTCAGGAATTACTTCTGGCTCTGTACTCAGGAATCACTCCAAGAGGTGCTCATGACCATGTGGGATGCAAGAGATATAACTCAGGTTGGCCACATAGAAGGCAAGTACTTTACCTGCTGAACTATCACTTGAGTCCAGCTTCCAAATTCTTTGCCGTGTCTCTTATCTCTTTTTTAGAAAACTATAACCTTTATTTGTTCATCCAGTAGTAAGCTAACCACTTTACACCATCCTTATTTTTCACTGTACACCAACCTGGACATTTTATCTCTTATCACATTCCTTCTCCTTCCTCCCTCCCTCCCTTCCTTCCTTCCTTTCCTGCCCTGTCCTTCCTCCCTTTCCTCCCTTCCCTTTCCTCCCTTCCTTTTTCTCCCTCCCTTTCCTCCCTCCCTTTCTTCCTTCCCTTTCTTCCCTCCCTTCCCTCCCTCTCTTCCTTCCTTCCTTCCTCCCTTTCCTCCCTTCCCTTTCCTCCCTTCCTTTTTCTCCCTCCCTTTCCTCCCTCCCTTTCTTCCTTCCCTTTCTTCCCTCCCTTCCCTCCCTCTCTTCCTTCCTTCCTTCCTTCCTTCCTTCCTTCCTTCCTTCCTTCCTTCCTTCCTTCCTTCCTTCTTTCCTTCCTTCCTTCCTCCCTCCCTCCCTCCTTCCTTCCTTTTCTCTCTCTTTCCCTCCCTCCATTCTTTCCTCCCTCCCTCCCTCCCTTCCTTCCTTCCTTTCCTGCCCTGTCCTTCCTCCCTTTCCTCCCTTCCTTTTTCTCCCTCCCTTTCCTCCCTCCCTTTCTTCCCTCCCTTCCCTCCCTCTCTTCCTTCCTTCCTTCCTTCCTTCCTTCCTCCCTCCCTCCTTCCTTCCTTTTCTCTCTCTTTCCCTCCCTCCATTCTTTCCTCCCTCCCTCCCTCCCTCCCTCCCTCCCTCCCTCCCTCCCTCCCTTCCTTCCTTCCTTCTTCCTTCCTTCCTCCCTCCCTCCTTCCTTCCTTTTCTCTCTCTCCCTCCCTCCATTCTTTCCTCCCTCCATTCTTCCCTCCCTCCCTCCCTCCCTCCCTCTTCCTTCCTTCCTTCCTTCCTTCCTTCCTTCCTTCCTTCCTTCCTTCCTTCCTTCCTTCCTTCCTGCCTTCCTTCCATACTACTCTTTGTTAAATTGGTTTGCTAAATAGAAGAAATCTTGACAATGTGTTGAAAATTAATTTGCTTACTGATATTTTAAATATATATTATATAACTTGTATTTATTGAAAGAAAGTAAGGTTTATTGAATGGAACTGCCATACAGCAAGAAACATAAATTGTAGCACCAGCATCATTATGTCAAAGTTAGATTTTGTTCATTTATTTCTTTTTTTTTAATCCTTGCATTTTATTTATTTTTTATTTTAAAATAATATCTTTATTTTATTTTATTTTATTTTATTTATTTATTTTTTTTTGGTTTTTGGGCCACACCCGGTGACGCTCAGGGGTTACTCCTGGCTATGTGCTCAGAAGTCGCTCTTGGCTTAGGGGACCATATGGGATGCCGGGGGATGGAACCTCGGTCCGTTCAAGGCTAGCACAGGTAAGGCAGGCACCTTACCTCTAGCGCCACCGCCCGGCCCCAAAATAATATCTTTATTTAAACACCGTGATTACAAACATGATTGTAGTTGGGTTACAGTAAAAAAGAACACCCCCTTCACCAGTGCAACACTTCCACTACCAATACCCCCATTTCCCTCCTCCCCCACCTGTTCATTTATTTCTATCCCTCCCTGCTCCCCCTTCCCTTTGTTGTTGTGATAACCAGGGGACACCACAAGCCAGACTGTGGTGCTGGCACATATTCACATGTGGTGCTTGTGTTTTATGATCATGAGGTTTACAGAAGTTTGCATTTCTAGGGCTGGAGTGATAGCACAGCTGGTAGGACACTTACCTTGTAGGACACCAGGGATTTGAGCTTGTGACCACATATGCAAGGCAGGAATTTCAAACTTCTGTGCTGTTCCTTGGGACTTTGTTCCCTTTTACTGAAGCCCAATTACAGTTCTACAGAGATACAAGGCTAAGGAGAAACAGTGAATCTTTTGGGGGCAGGGTAGAGGAGCTCAGAACCGGCTCTTGGTGCTCAGGGGATCAGGTGCACGGGGGATTGAACTGGAGGGCTCCTCATAAAAAGGAGGAAGTGCTGGGCAATAATAGGGATTTTTATTGCAGGTGGACAAACAAAGATAATTGGCTCCACATTCCTTATTGGGGTGCTTCTTCCAAGGCAGCATTTTAGGAAGTGAGATTGTCCCCATTTTCCATGCCACCTGATAATGTTAAATAATGTAGCTCAAGTCTGGATTCCATGACATTGGGATCATATCCTGGCCTAGGCCATGCACCTATGCAATTAATCATTTATGATAACTCAAAGACATAGGAAAATTATGATGTCATCCTCATTTGTTCACAGCTTCCACAAGCCAGTGTCCAATTTAGTGTGAGTCTGGACATTGGCTTCGTGGCAGCTGACCCACAGCCCTACAGCTCTGGGGAAATCCACAGGGACCCTCTACTGAAGGATGATGAGCAAGACAGACTTTTCCCTTTTGCCTTTGACTGAGGCAGCTCCAGATGCTGCATCCTGGAATAGGCTGCAGCCTGATGACATCCTGAAGTGGGAAAGTCAGTGAGAGAAATGGGAAACTTAAAAGCAGGATCTCTGAATGACTCACTCTAGGAGCTGGCACAGATGAATAGGCTATAAATCATAAGGGTACAACAAGAACAGAGCAAGAGAGGAAATGTGATCAGGTTGCTTAAGCAGGAACAGAACACGGTAACGAAAATAATTAGCAAATGTCTATGTGGAATGTAAAGCAAACTGTACTAATCACTGATTATCCCAATCATTGTGTATGTTAATAACCATTGCATATGTTGAATGAATAATGTTCCCTGAAAAACATGCAGCCCATAACTAGCCTAGAAGGTGTTTGTGAATTACATCCGGGTACAACCCATATGTGATGATAACCAGGTAGAGTCCACATGAGAAATGAGACTGAAATGTCTCCCTCATTTTTGGGGGTATTGCCTACTTCTTGCTCAAAAATATTTTAATTAGTTAGTTAATTAATTTTTGGGGTTTGGGGTCACATCTGGTTGCACTCAGGTGTTATTCCTGGCTCTGTGCTCAGAAATTACTCCTGGCAGGCTCAGGGAAGCATATAGGATGCCAGGGATTGAACTCAGGTTGGCCATGTGCAAGGCAAACACCCTACCCACTGTACTATCACTCTGAATCTTGGTCAAATTTTTGTAACAATTTGATCCCTGGAGCCAGACGGTTCTACTTCTCCAACTAACTTTGTAAATCATGGGCCCTTCATAAAATTAAAAAAAGTAACTAATTAAAAGAAAATATAGAGATTAAAATACTTAAAAAATGGTTTCTCTTCAGAAATTTTCTTCAGGGAGCAGACCCACTCAGTCAGAAAATGGGGTTCATCCTGGAGCTCTCTGGACCTCTCACTCTCCCTGTAGGACACACCCCACTTCCACAGCTGTTTTCCACATATATGTAGATTCTCTGTTCTTGAAAGTGATTTATATGGAGTAGAGAGATGATAAATAGAGCCTGCTGTTTCCTCTTCACCCTTCTTAGTCACCTGGGAAGTGCCTGAAAGGTTTAGGACTGAGAGAGTTGGCTTTCAGCTCCTGCATAGTAGATATCTTGTGTCTTATTGACTTTACACAGTATATATATTGGCTTTTGGGTCACACCTGGCGAGTTACTCCTGGCTCTTCGCTCAGAAATCACTCCTGGCAGGCTAGGGGAACCATATGCGATGCCGGGATTTGAGCCGCTGTCCTTCGGCATGCAAGGCAAACGCCTTATCTCTGTGCTATCTCTCGGCCCCGACTTTACACAGTATTTTTGAAACTACATCTGAATCCCACTTGATCTACACATGTGAAAACTGGTTCCCATCACCAAGTTATTCCAGAATCATGAATATAGGCTGAAGTGAGAAGTTGTGCTTTGTAGAAAAGGGAAAAATAAGTGTTAGTCTCTTTCAAGTCATTACCTATCTTTTTTGAAAATATCTTCAAGGAGACTGATAGTGAAGTGAGATAAGTTTATATGGGAAATATTGTTAAGGAATGGCATAAAATTGAGATTGCAGCTGAAAGAAGTGAAAAACATATTTTCCCCTACACATTCCTGATGGGAGTTGTCTGTCTCTTTCTCATGCAATGCAATGTTCCCCCCTCAACCTCCCCTCTGTGTTAACTACCTGCTTGTCTTTTATCTACTGAGTTACAGGTGCTGATCCATTTGCTGGCTCCCCATGGTTTTACAGACCCTGCATTAATTGTGCTGAAGACATCTTGGAGACTTAATGTCTGGATCCCGCTCACTTGGAGACTTGAAGTCTGGACCCTACTCACACCTACCCCCAAAACCTCCGGATTCCCCCATATCAAAGCCCATTCCTGTTTCCTCTGTAAAAATAACACAGCCCACCTGAAAACTGTATAAAAACCCCTTGATTTCAGACTTTGAGGTTCGCAACCTCTGCTCTGCTCTGAGCACGTTTCGAACCTCTGATCGATCAGATTAAACTTGGAACTTGCCTGCAATTTGCTGAGCACGTGCCTTTTTCACTATTCTGTGCTGGGCAACTGGGGGGTCGGGTCGTCCGGATTTTTCATTTTTGGCGAGCCACCAGGAGACCCTTACACACCCCACCCGAGCCGGACGAGTGAACAAGGTCTGCTTGGTGAGTTCCCTGGGATCCCTTCTCCCTCCTCCTCCCCTTAGCTCACTCTCTAGTTCCCCGTGTGCTTTGCTCTGGGTTTATCTGTGGGAAGCGCTATTGCAAACAGACCTGGTAATCGACTAAGGGGCTTAGTCGTGGAAGTGTGTGACTTTGGAATCCCAGACTGAGGTTCCCACTCGATGCGTATACCGAGTGGCAAAGGAGTTGACGAACTCCAACGCAAAGTCACATCCCTGGCCGCGCGCACCAGGGTGCCTAGGAGGCGATTTAAAGCAACGGGGAAGACGTTCCCTGGTTGCAGGAAGGAGGTCTGTCTGTGTAAAGGTTTGTCTGCGTCGTAGGTTTGCTTTCTGTCACTATTATTGAATTTGAAACTGTTGTTGGAATATTGGCTTGCGATTTGAGTTGAATATCTGGCAATTCTGATATCGTCATTGTGTTTCTCTATTGTGAGTCCCTTGGGGCTCGTCCTTTGATTGTTGAGCCGAAAAACTTTCTGTTTAAGATCTCTCACTAACTGTATCTAAACTAACGCTACTGAGTCCGACCGCAAAAGTCCCCCGGAGCCAGGTACCCCGTCTTCTCCATAAAAGACGTGGTCCGATAGATAAATCCTGGTGAAGAATAAAGGGTCTCAGTCAAGTCTCTCCAGATAAACTTGCCCTCCAGCAAGACAAACTGAGCTCCGGTTAGGAACACATTGGTTTAAGCAATACACTTCTCCCTCAAGTGGTCGGACATTCTCTTTTTCTATGTCTTCTGTGACTAGTTCTTTCTGTCCTCTTACTTGTAACTGGACTAATCCAGCCTCATATTCTGGTACACTCATCCCAGTTTGTTGTTTTCTCTCTACGGAACACCCTACCCTTGTTTTCGTGTTCCAAATCGGACTCTGTATTGTGTTTTTTTTATTCCTTGTTGGTTGTTACACTGTTAGGTGTGGAAAGAGGGCTTGATATATTGCTGTGTGAAAGAGAGGCTTGGTAACAGCTGTTTGTGCATAAGGCTGGTGAAACCAGGCAGCAATGGGACAGGTACAATCCACACCACTTGCTCTTACACTAGAGCACTGGAAAGAAGTTAATAAAAGGGCAAAAAAAAAAAACAGTCTTGGGTTATAAAGAAGAGAAAATGGCAGGCATTTTGCTCTTCTGAATGGCCCTCCTTTGGTGTAGGGTGGCCTAAGGAAGGCTCTTTTCATTTGCCATCGGTACGGAAAGTAAAAAGCGTTATCTACCGCGCCAAACCCGAGGGACACCCAGAACAGGAGTCCTATATTCTTGTTTGGGAAGATTTGTGTGAAAGCCCCCCGGAATGGATGCGCCCCTTTCTGTTTCCAACAGCTCCCGACAGCCTGGTCGCCTTGCCGCCTGACCCTGAGCGCTCTTCCTTACCCCCACCTACTAACCATAGCATTCTTCCCGTAAGAACCCAAGAAGGAGGCGCCCCGGAGGAGATAACGAAGCCAGCCCCTCCCGGCTCACCTCTATGCCCACCACAGTTCCCCAACATTTATCCAGATACAACTGATCTTCTTCTTTTCGAGCCCCCCCCTTACAGGCCCACAGAACGGAGATTCGCCCAGCCTGCATCCACACAACGGGAGGCACCTGTCTCCCCTGCGTCTCCCTCAACTTGCGAAAGTTCAGAGAAGCAGGGAGCAGGTCAGGGGGCGTGGCCGCTTCCCGGGTCTGCAGAGCGGGGAGCGTCTGCCCAACCTGCGTCTCCCTCAACTTGTGAAAGTTCGGAGAAGGGAAGGGCAAACGGGGGGGCGTGGTGGGTCACCCCAGCGCCTGCCTCGATCTGCGGGAATGCAGGAAGTGCAGACCAGGGGACGCAGCGGCTCACCGCAGAGCCTGCATTTGGGAGAGGGGAACCATCCACACTGTCAGCTCCCACTGCCCCTCCCCAGCCACCACCACCACTATTAACCAAGGGGCATGACCGGGCCCCTTGCCTGCCTTCTGTTTTAACAACAGACGGACAGGAATCATACTATCCACCCTCCCCCCCTGACTCAGAGGGAGGGGATGGACCCACAGGACCAGCTGCAGGGACCCGGAGCCAGCTAAGAGGACAAAGCTCTGCCCCTCTTGCAGCATCTATAATGCCACTAAGACCAGTGGTCCCCAACGTTCCTTTGCCCGATGGGCATGGTGGAAATATGCCTACCTTACAGTACTGGCCTTTTCCCTCCTCTGATTTGTACAATTGGAAGCTAAATCATCCTTCTTTTTCAGAGGACCCTACTAAATTAATCAACCTTTTTGACTCCCTAATGAACACTCATCAACCAACCTGGGATGATTGCCAACAACTGATAAAAACCCTCTTTACTACTGAGGAACAAAATAGAATCCTGGCCGCAGCACGGAAAAATGTGATTGGGAATGGTGGTTTAATCACCGACAGGCCTGATGAAATAGATGACATCTTTCCTTTGCGCAGACCTGACTGGGACCCCAACGCTCCTGGAGGTAGGGAACATCTGTCCACTTATCGCCAGACACTCATGAGAGGTCTCCGGGAAGCTGCTAGGAAACCCACAAATTTAGCCAAGGTAAAAGAAATAATACAAGGGCCAGAGGAGCCACCAGCTGTCTTCCTAGAAAGACTAATGGAGGCATATAGGCGATATACCCCATTTGACCCTGCTTCTGAGGTCCATCAGGCATCAGTAATCATGGCTTTTGTAGGACAGTCAGCAACAGATATTAGAAGGAAGTTACAGCGGCTAGAAAACATACAAGGCAAAAATTTGCAGGATGTGTTAAAAGAGGCAGAAAAGATATATGAGAAAAAAAAAGAAACAAAAGAAGAGAGAGAAGAAAGGTTAGAAAAGGAACGTAGAGAGTGGGAAGAAGAGAGAGAAAAGCGTAAGAAGGAAGAGGAAGAGAAAGAAAGATTAGAGAGAGAGCGGAAGGAAGATCGGAGAGATTACAGGAGAACTAAGCAAATAGCAAGAGCCCTGGCCGTAGCAGTCAGTGCAGAAAGGGCAGACAGGGACCTGGGCCCACGTAAGAACCCGGGATGGGGCTCAGGCCCGCGTCGCGATTTAGGATCACGACGGAAGCCGCGCAAGCTCGAGAAGGACCAGTGTGTTCGATGTGGACAGATAGGGCACTGGGCACGGGAGTGCTCCCAACCCCCGAAACCTCGCTCAACAAAGACCCTAGCAATAGACTCCGAATGAGGGGGTCGGGGCTCCAATCCCCTCCCGGAGCTCAGGGCTAAGTTTAAAGTGGAGGGGACTCCCGTGGATTTTGAGTTAGATTCAGGAGCAGTATATTCAGTCCTGAAGAAACCACTAGGGCCATTGGCAAACAAAATAACTTTAGTACAGGGAGCAAATGGAAGCAAGTACAGACCCTGGACTACTAGTCGTACAATGGATCTGGGGAGAGGAGAAATAAAGCACTCCTTCCTGGTCATTCCAGACTGTCCTTCACCTTTAATGGGTCGAGACCTATTAACTAAATTAAGGGCACAAATTACTTTTGAGGAAACAGGCCCTGAGGTAATTTTTAGGAATCCAAAAGTCCAACCTATTGAAACATCCATTTTAACCATGAGAGCTGAAGACGAGTATAGAATATTTGAGGAAGAAATCCATACCTCCAAAACAGATCTGGACTGGTGGTTAGAAATAGCACCAGCAGCATGGGCCGAGACTGCTGGACTAGGGCTGGCAAAACTACAGGCACCAGTAGTGGTGGAATTAAAGGCAACCGCAACCCCTGTAAGAATCAGGCAATACCCCATGAGTCAAGAAGCAAAGCAGGGAATAACTCCCCACATCAGAAAGCTCTATAAGCAAGGAATTCTGGTAAAATGCCAGTCCCAATGGAATACTCCACTCCTCCCTGTCAAGAAACCTAGCTCCGGGGACTATAGACCAGTACAGGACTTGAGGGCAGTTAATGCCCGGGTGGAAGACATTCACCCTACGGTGCCCAACCCCTACAATCTGCTTAGTACCCTCAGTCCAGACAGAATTTGGTACACTGTGTTGGATTTGAAAGACGCCTTCTTCTGCTTACCCTTGCACCCAGCTAGCCAGCCGTTGTTTGCTTTCGAGTGGACAAACACGGAGGCCGGCATCTCAGGCCAGCTGACATGGACACGACTCCCGCAAGGATTTAAAAACTCCCCCACCATTTTTGATGAAGCTTTGCATCAGGACCTAAGTGCTTTTCGCGAACAACACCCACAGGTAACTCTGTTAGAGTATGTCGATGACCTGCTGATCGCTGCCGAAACCGAGGGCAGTTGCAGGCAAGCCACTCTAGATTTGCTACAAGAGCTAGCCCAGCTGGGATACCGGGCCTCTGCCAAGAAGGCCCAATTATGCAGACAGGAGGTAACGTTCCTAGGATATACCCTACGTGATGGCAAACGATGGCTGACGGAGGCTCGGAAAAAAGTAGTTGCCCAAATCCCGCCACCAACAACACGGCGACAGCTGCGTGAGTTCCTGGGAACAGCAGGGTTTTGCCGTTTATGGATTCCGGGTTTTGCCAACCTGGCAGCACCTCTATACCATCTCACAAAGGGAGATGCAGCATTTGAATGGACTCCTGATTGCCAACAAGCCTTCGATGCAATCAAGACGGCCCTGCTGTCCGCCCCAGCGCTGGCTCTACCTGATGTGAGTAAGCCATTCACTTTATTTCTGGAAGAAAGAGGCGGGGTGGCCAGAGGCGTCTTAACCCAAACACTCGGGCCGTGGAAAAGACCGGTTGCCTACTTATCAAAGAAATTGGACACAGTAGCCAGTGGCTGGCCCAAGTGCCTTAGGGCAATTGCAGCCGCGGCCCTTTTGGTAAAAGATGCTGACAAGATCTCCCTTGGGCAAAAGCTAACTATAGTAGCCCCACATGCACTGGAAAGCATCATCCGCCAGCCTCCGGACCGGTGGCTCTCAAACGCAAGAATTACACACTATCAAAGTATTCTGCTAGACAAAGACAGAATTCATATCGGAGTACCCGCCACCTTAAACCCAGCCACTCTGCTGCCTGAAGAAGAAGCAGAGCCGGTACTGCACAAATGCCAAGACATACTGGCTGAGGAAAGCAGTACCAGAAAAGATCTCCAGGACCAGCCGTTAAAGCAGTCAGATGTGATATGGTTTACAGACGGGAGCAGTTTTGTAAAAGGAGGAGAAAGAAGAGCCGGAGCAGCAGTAGTAAGCAATCATAAAGTGGTTTGGGCCCAACGGCTGCCAGATGGAACTTCTGCTCAGCGGGCAGAACTAATTGCATTAACAAAAGCTTTAAAATTAGCAAAGGGGAAGAAAGCCACCATCTACACAGATAGTCGGTATGCTTTTGGAACCGCCCACGTCCATGGCATAATTTATCAAAGACGAGGGCTGCTGACTTCAGCGGGAAAGGACATTAAAAATAAAAAGGAAATACTGGAATTATTATCTGCCCTTCAACTCCCCAAAGAACTGGCCATCGTTCACTGCCCCGGACATCAAAAAGGAAATGGAGCAGTAGCAGCAGGGAACCGAAAAGCAGATGCAGAGGCAAAGGCTGCAGCTGAGGGACTACTGCCCTGCCCCGTCGCAGGACCAAGGCCACTTCAGGAGGAGGCATTAGTATGGGTCAGAGAAGACATCCCTATACCTCCACTCAAGCCGGAGTGGAAAACTACAAAAATTGCTGAACTAGATCCGGAAGAAATAGAAGAGCCTGACCCAGAGGCAAGAAGGTTGTTGCCACTCAAGGAAGTACCTAGACAAGAGAAAACTTCAAGAATTCAAGAGTACCTAAAAACACTCCATCGCCTCACCCACCTAGGGCCCAGGAAAATGTTAGAAATTGCAAAAGACTGGCTGGGGGACACGCGCCCCGAGGAAATAAAAAGACTTGCAGAACAAGTTGTTAAGTTGTGCCAGCCATGTCAGCTGGTAAATGCCTACCCTGGAAGAATCCAAATGGGAAAACGATTAAGAGGAACACGACCTGGACAGCACTGGGAGATTGACTTCACCGAGATCAAGCCCACCAAATATGGACTGAAATACCTATTAGTTTTTGTGGACACTTTTTCCGGCTGGGTAGAAGCCTACCCCTGTAAAAATGAAACTGCGCAAATGGTATCTAAGAAAATTCTAGATGATATTTTCCCCAGGTTCGGACTTCCCCAGGTAATCGGGTCCGATAACGGACCTGCTTTCGTGGCCCAGGTAAGTCAGGGATTGGCCAGGGCTCTGGGAATCAATTGGAAGCTACATTGTGCCTATCATCCCCACAGCTCAGGACAGGTAGAGCGTATGAATAGAACTATTAAGGAGACTTTAACTAAATTATCTCTAGAGACTGGCGTAAGTGACTGGATTTCCCTCCTCCCTTCAGCCCTTTTCCGGGCTCGAAACACCCCTCTCCCCTCCCAGTGTAGTTTAACCCCTTTTGAAATCCTATATGGGGCTCCTCCCCCAGTAAAAGTTATAACTGATACTTATGAACCTTCTCTTGCTTCCTCTTCCCCCTTGGCTGCCCGACTGGCTGCTGTCACCACGCTGCAAAAGTGCATCTGGAAAAATCTTCAGCAGGCATACGAGCCCGGGGACCTGACAGTACCACACAACTACAAGCCAGGAGACTCAGTCCTCGTGCGGCGACATCGTGCTCTAACACTAGAACCCAGGTGGAAGGGACCGTATGTTGTCCTCCTCACGACCCCTACTGCAGTTAAGGTAGACGGTATTGTGGCGTGGATACACGCCTCACATTTAAAGCCAGCACCAATAGAATTTAATCAGAATGAGTGGGCAGTGGAGCGAGCAGAAAACCCGCTCAAAATCCGGCTTAAACGCCAGCAAACTGCTCCTCCTGCCTCAACTCCTGTGGTTACTTCTAATGCCCCCAGTCTTAGGGGGGTTTGATCGGCCAGTGGAACACCAAAAGCTGCTAAGGACTCTCTACGGTAACCCCTGTGACTGCCCCGGAGGTCATCAGTTCAAACCTGAGTACCGAGCTACACAGGCAGTCGACTGTGGCACTAAAACGGCCTATCTCCAGCTCAAGCCAACAGCTTCCACAGGTGAAATCAAGGCTCAGTGGGTATGTAAGCAAAAACCCCAACCCCTTCCCCCGGACACGAAAGGAACCTGCCCCCCAGGATGTGTAGAGCTAACTCAGGTACACTCACGGTGCTATAAAACCTATCAGCAGTGCGTTAAAAATGGCCAACTCTACCTGGTGGCGAAACTAACTGATACCTACAAGGGGAGCACTGGAGGTGAATGGGGTCCTGAAACTTTTAAAACTCCATACGGGGCAGCACATTGTCTAGCAAATATTGGAGATGTGGTCTGCTGGCCTCTAAAGGCCCCTTTACATATATCAGATGGGGGAGGGCCCACAGATCAAGAAAAAGAAAAGGAAGCCATAGAATGGGCCGAAAAGGAAGTTTATAACCTAATGCCAAACTGGCCCAAGCACCCCTCCCTTCAAGCTAGGGTGCTAAATGAGGATCTGGATTCAAATATACATGAGATTCTAAAGTACACTCACAAGCTCTTAAATCAAACCAACCCAAGCTTAGCGGCTGACTGCTGGCTATGCATGAAAATGAGTAACGATTGGCCATTAGCAATACCTGTGCCTAAACCAAATATAAGTAGCTTTTCAAACTGCACCTATACCAAGCCCTTTAAGGTAATCCCTCAGGAATTTGACTCCTCCACTTGCTATGTTAAAAATTACTCACTAACCATAGATTTAGGGCAAGTACCAACAACAAGGTGCTCTAACATCTCCGAAGTCTCGTTGGACTTGGGATGCCTCCCCCCAGGACAGGTCTGGGTCTGTGGAGAAAATTTGGCTTATCCAGTGTTACCCAGAAATAGCACAGGCATTTGTGCACCTGCCTTCCTGCTACCCAACATTGATGTTCTCCCAGGAACTGAACCAGTCCCTCTTCCCAGCATAGACCTCCTGGGAGGACACCGAACTCGAACTCGTAGGGCTGTAGTATTACTACCCCTGCTGGCTGCGTTAGGTGTGGTCGGAGGATTAGGAATGGGAGCTGCAGGGTTAGGAGTTTCATTGGACCGGTATAATAAGTTATCTGATCAACTGGCCTCAGACATCCGGCAGGTTTACAAGTCTATCCAGGACCTACAAGACCAGCATGACTCACTCGCCCGGGTGGTCCTGCAAAATCGGAGTGGACTAGACTTAATCCTAGCCGAGAAAGGAGGATTGTGTGTAGCTTTACAAGAAGAATGTTGCTTTTATGTTAATAAATCCGGAATAGTACGAGACAGAATAAAGAAACACCAGGAAGAATTAGCAAAGCGAAGGGAGGAACTCTATGATCAACCGTTATGGTCTCTATGGGAAGGAATCCTCCCCTACCTCCTGCCTTTACTTGGTCCACTGCTAAGTGTACTCTTAATAGTTGCAGTAGGACCCTGTATCGTAAACAGAGTTGTAACTTTTATCCGCACTCAAGTGGGGGAAGTTAAGCTAATGGTGCTAAGACAGCAATATCAGGAAGTACCCACAAAACTCTGAGTAACCACTTGCTGCACCTTGAACTTAACCCCTGAAACCAACTCCGCCCCACCTCAGCAGGAAGTAGTTACAGAAGAGACGTCTGCCCAAAATCCCTTCAATGTTCTTGGCTAGCAGTGGTTACTTCGGTTACTTCTGTGTTAATTCTAAGAATAGAATTATTAACAAGAAGGAGTGGGAAATGAAAGAAGTGAAAAACATATTTTCCCCTACACATTCCTGATGGGAGTTGTCTGTCTCTTTCTCATGCAATGCAATGTTCCCCCCTCAACCTCCCCTCTGTGTTAACTACCTGCTTGTCTTTTATCTACTGAGTTACAGGTGCTGATCCATTTGCTGGCTCCCCATGGTTTTACAGACCCTGCATTAATTGTGCTGAAGACATCTTGGAGACTTAATGTCTGGATCCCGCTCACTTGGAGACTTGAAGTCTGGACCCTACTCACACCTACCCCCAAAACCTCCGGATTCCCCCATATCAAAGCCCATTCCTGTTTCCTCTGTAAAAATAACACAGCCCACCTGAAAACTGTATAAAAACCCCTTGATTTCAGACTTTGAGGTTCGCAACCTCTGCTCTGCTCTGAGCACGTTTCGAACCTCTGATCGATCAGATTAAACTTGGAACTTGCCTGCAATTTGCTGAGCACGTGCCTTTTTCACTATTCTGTGCTGGGCAACTGGGGGGTCGGGTCGTCCGGATTTTTCACAGCCAAGGTGGGTGGAAGAGAAAGGGGTTTATTTGCGTGGACCAAGAGTACAGGTAGTATCGACAACTCTTGGCTTCTAGGAAAGTAACCACACTAATTTTTTTTTTTTTTTTTTTTTTTTTGGTTTTTAGGTCACCTAGCAGTGTTCAGGGGTTACTCCTGGCTCTATGCTCAGAAATCGCTCTTGGCAGGCTCAGGGGACCATATGGGATGCTGGGATTCAAACCACCGACCTTCTGTATGCAAGGCAAACGCTTTACCTCTATGCTATCTCTCTGGCCCCTCCACACTATTTTTTTTTGTTGTTTTGTTTTTGGGCCACACCCGGCGATGCTCAGGGGTTACTCCAGCTGTCTGCTCAGAAATAGCTCCTGGCAGGCACGGGGGACCATATGGGACACCAGGAATCGAACCAACCACCTTTGGTCCTGGATTGGCTGCTTGCAAGGCAAACACCACTGTGCTATCTCTCCAGGCCTCCTCCACACTATTTTTATGTGTCCTAATAATCAGGCAAGCATTCTTTCACAAACAATTCTTCCACAAACAATCTAAATTATAAGCAAAGCTGATGTGGCCTTGAAAAACAAGACACATTTACACAAACTAAGTAACAAAACTGATATGGCTGGCCTTGAACAAAAGTTGTTTTGTGCTAATCTGGCTGAACCTGATCAGGTGACTTGGGTGCCTCTGTGATCTTAAGTCCTTGTTAGCTGTTTTTTCACTGCTTAGTTTTTCTTCAGTTTACCTCACAATATGAAGGGACTTAAAGAGAATATGGTCTCAAGACACAATTTCTCCAGAGTGGAGAGAGCCAAGTACTCATTACAAGGAGAGATGCAAGAAAATAAAATAAAAATAAATAAATAAAACAAAACAAATAAAATATAAATATATAAAAATAACATAATTAAAATAAATAAATAAATAAAAATAAAATACCCAAGATGGAGAATGCACACCTTGAAGTAAAAGAAAGAGAACGCACATCTCAGGTCAAGATTTGGGTTATGTCCACATTGGATGAACGGGCACCATTTCCTCTGCCAAGTGAATTCTTAGTAGTTTTCCTAAACTTCCTCTTTCCCAAGTCTGCTGCTAGAGTATAGTCCAATGAGAGAGCTTGGCTTGTTCATGATTTTCTTTTCTTCCTATAAGGAAGCCTCTTCTCTCAGGAGTCCAGTCATAAAATTCTGCCCTTTAAGGTTTTCTGGCTCCTCTGATTCAAAGTTCTTTATATTTTTTTATATAATTTTTTGGGGAGGGTCACACCCGGCAGCTCTCAGGGGTTACTCATGGCTCTATGCTCAGAAATCGTCCCTGGCAGGCACAGGGGACCATATGGGATGCTGGGATTCGAACCACCGTCCTTCTGCGTGAAAGGCAAACGCCTTACCTCCATGCTATCTCTCCGGCCCTGTTCTTGATGTTTTTGTTGAGTTCCAGATAGCACCTTTCTTTCACAATCTACATTACCAAGGTTCCCTCCACTCCATCTATCTGCCTGCAATAATCACTCATGGAATCTCCTCTTTCCCAGGCCTCTTCTGTTGACTGCATGTTACCAGAGTCTTGTCCTATAACGGATGTTCCCTCTTTGCAGCCAATGGATTGTCTCCCATCTCATTACCCACTTTCTGCTTCTGCCAGCTCATACCCACACCTCCCATGTTATAGAACACTGGTAAAGAAAAACTAACAGGTTGTTGTCTGTAAATCTGGGAACACCAGGATCTTCTATCATAAGCAGACCCACAGATAAATAAATAAATAAATAAAGTGTTTTTTTTCAGAATCAATCACTAAATCACATCAATTTTGAAATCTAAATATTTCTTTTTTTTTTTTTTTTGTGGTTTTTGGGTCACACCCAGCAGTGCTCAGGGGTTATTTCTGGCTCCAGGTTCAGAAATTGCTCCTGGCAGGCACGGGGGACCATATGGGGCGCCGGGATTCAAACCGATGACCTCCTGCATGAAAGGCAAACGCCTTACCGCCATGCTATCTCTCCGGCCCCTAAATATTTCTTTACTTCTTTCACACAGGTGCTGCTTCCCTCAGGCTTTGACATCTCAGTCTGAACTATCATAACAGTCACCTCTTCCCCTTCCTTTACACTGTTCTCACTCATTCCATTCTTTTCCAGGCATTCCTGGAAAATCTTTCTGAGATTCAGGAAGACCCAGTTCTGTTCCTTCTTCCCCCATTATTATTTTTATAATACTAAGAGACATATATCAAAGAACAGATTACAGGATTTTTCATGTTTACCTTGAATAGAATAATTTAGATTAGAAAAATTAAGGCATGGGCTGGAGAGATAGCATGGAGGTAAGAAGTTTGCCTTGCATGCAGAAGGTCTAACCCCTGAACACTGCTGGGTGTGACCCAAAAACCAAAAAAGAAAAAAAAAAAAAGAAAAATTAAGGCTGACTAGTTATGCTAGTCATAAAAAGCTATAGAAGTTTAAACAGAAATCACTTGTTCCAAGGGGTAAGACTTGATAATAGGACATGCACCCATGCAAACTAGTTTTCTTTTCTTTTTTTCTTTTTTTGGTTTTTGGGTCACACCCGTTTGATGCTCAGGGTTTACTCCTGGCTATGTGCTCAGAAATCGCCCTTGGCTTGAGGGGACCATATGGGGACGCCGGGGGATCCAACCGCGGTCCGTCCTATGCTAGCGCTTGCAAGGCAGACACCTTACCTCTAGCGTTCCCGGCCCCGCAAACTAGTTTTCTAATACTACATTATTTGTACTCTACCAGTATGTATTTCTGATTAAATGTTGAGTTTCCTTTGAGAGAATCACAAAAGTCCAATGGTGGACTAGTTGAGGATTAGAAATTGGGCCAGTCTGGTCACCTACAATGGCACAAATAAACTTCCATGGCCCCAGGGACTGCCCCCAGAGGTCCAAACCCCACCATTCTTCCCCAAGCCCCTCTTGATGGGCATCAAGTCCCTCAGGGAGTCTTTGATCTTGGTTGTCAGCCTAGGAAGCAAACCAAATCCTGCTTGGCGATTTCCATCCACTGTCAGATCTAACAACACACCTGTGCC
Organism: Suncus etruscus; assembly: GCF_024139225.1. Lineage (NCBI taxonomy): Eukaryota > Metazoa > Chordata > Mammalia > Eulipotyphla > Soricidae > Suncus > Suncus etruscus. Next base: position 75,813,214 of record NC_064859.1, read on the forward strand.
CAAGGTCTTTGAGGGGTTGCTGCACCCACAAGCTTTGCTGAACAGTGAGTTATAGGTAAAGCGGTAGCTCTAGCTGTTTTCTTCGAGGGCCATCTGGTATCTTGAGGATGAGGGTCCTGATACAGTCATGTCTGCATTTCTAGATTTCCCAGCATTTCCAGAAGTCCGGGGAAATGTATGAAGGAACCTTCCAATGAATAAATGTCTCAGTGAAAGAATACCAAGAAGAATCTCTGTGCGAATAAGTTCTTCATTTATTTTGGGTTGAGTAATTTTATTGAACCTCTAGAATTTTGTTAATTTTGAAGACTGCCAAGTCAATTTCTCCTTCAAAGTCAGTCTTCGCAGTCTTTTTCCGGGGGAAGGTATGATAAACAAATTGCCACCAGATGGCGCTGAGTTGCCAGGCTGAATACCGGTGTCACTTCTTTTCCTTCTTGGCAGGACTCAAGACAAGACAGCACCATTCAAGAGATTTCAGGGTTGTCTAAGTAAGTAGTGGATTTGGGGTGGGGGGAATCCATGCACTGCAAAACCCCAAATACCAAATGCAGTTCATGAGGCAAAACTTAAATTTTCTTTTGCCACCTCCAATGACACACCCCTGACAGGCCACTATGATCCAAGGAGGAACCTGAGAGCCTGTCGCAGGTGAGTTGGCAGCTCATCCAGTCCAGTCATGGTGGCATCTTGGGGGGGGGGGCATATTAGGGTGTGACGGCACCTCAGGTCCTTCTGAGCCTTACCAGCTATCTGATCAGTGCCCACCGACATGGTCCTTGTTCAGCAACGAAGGCCTTGGGCCAATGCTGCGCCACTGTGAGGGTCCAGAAATGTGGTTTGGATTCCACAAGAACAACTCTCAAAAGCCTTGACTGCAGCTTCTTTTTTGAATCTTGTTGAGGTGCTATCATTTAGCACTAGTGATGTTTTCATGCCACATATTCCAATGCCAAACCTGTTATCAGAGCCTGCATTCCTCCTCCAATTTCCCAAAGGTCCCTCCTGTTCCAATGTCTCCTGTCCAATGTATTGTTCCAGTGTCTTCAGTTTCAATCTCCTTCTGTCTCCAGTGTCTCCTCCTGTTCCACATTCCCTATTCCCAAGCTCAGTTCTGTGAACCAGTTCTCCATTTCTGTTGCCTTTTCCCATAGTTTATCCCTTCTGTGTGTATCAATCTTACAAATGAGAGTTTCTGTTCCTTCAAAATGATTTCATTCAACATGGTAACTTATTTTTGTGTGTGTGTGGGGCACACCTGGTGGCAGTGCTCAGGAGTTATTCCTGGCTCTGTGCTCAGAAATCACTTCTGGAAGGCTCGGGGGACCATATGTGATGCTGGGAATTGAACCTGGGTCTGTCCTGGGTTGGCTGCATGCAAGGCACATGCCCTACTGCTGTACTACCTCTCCAGCCCCATCAACACGGTAACTTCTAGTTCCATCATGTTGCATCAAATTGTCCTTTCTTTGTCCTGGTATTATATTATGCATAATATATACCACAAAATTTTTTTTGTTTCCTTTTTCGAAGAGCCACACCTAGAGACGCTCAGGACTTAACTCCTGACTTTGTGCCCAAGGATCTCTCTTGGCCATCATTGGGGACTCATATGGGGTGCCACGGATCAAATCTAGGCTGTGTGAAGGGAAGTGTCCTCCCTGATATACAATTTTTCTGGCTCCTATGCTACAATTTTTTTAATCCATGTATCAGCTGGGCATTTGGGTATCTTGCACTAAGAGCTACAATGAACATAATTTCCTTTTGCATGAATATTTCTGTGTTTGGAAGGTAGATGCTAACAATGGTATTATTGGGTTATATGGGAGTTCTGGTCTTACTTTTATGATCTCTCTATTCAAGCTTGCTTCTTTAAAAAATATATCATATGTAGAGAAGAAAAAAAGATCCTATTACTTTTTCCAGAGAGTGATTTTTTTTTTTTTTTTTGGTTTTTGGGCCACACCCTGTGACGCTCAGGGGTTACTCCTGGCTATGCGCTCAGAAGTTGCTCCTGGCTTCTTGGGGGACCATATGGAACGCCGGGGGATCGAACCGCGGTCCGTCCTAGGCTAGCGCAGGCAAGGCAGGCACCTTACCTCCAGCGCCACCGCCCGGCCCCGAGAGTGATTTATTTTCACAATGTTACAAATATTTTTAATTAAAAAATTTCTCACTCCCCCACGTTCCAGCCCTAATTCAAATTAGTTTGCTCCTCAGATTGTTACCTGCTTCTCTGCTGTATTCTAGGTCCAGTCTAGGTTCTGATACTTGAATGAAACAGAAAAGAATCCTCTCTTCCAGGACAGTTTCTTTACACAGGCCAAGTACATACCACCTGAATGACTCTGGGTTTGACCTTGGGCAACGCGACACACCTCTTCAGCAACGACAAAACCCCAACCACACGAAATCCTCAATTCAAAGCAGAACGCACAAGGCCTTCAGAGAGCCAAGCAACTCATCCCAGGGCGGCACTCAGTGCTCAAGGCTCACTCACTAGTGCTTGTTAAATCTCCCTGTGGGAATGCCGGCAATGAGCACCAGACAGAAGCATCTCAGATGTCTTGTCTCCCAGGAGACAGGCCACGTCACAAACGCATTAATGGGCAGAATTCTGTCCCCTAGAAGTCTAAAGCCAGAGGGAGTGTTGATGGTGCGAAGCAGTTCCCAGAAGGGCCCCCTAGGGGGCAGCACCGGCTCTGGAGAAACGCTTAGTAAAGGTGAGGATGAGGATTTATGAGTTTTTATTATTTTTTTATGTCGTATACTTCAGAAAAATGCTTACATCAAAAAATTTGGCTGGGTTTGATTCATGCCATAGGGGAATATATCGGTTATGGTGGAGCTCTAATTCACAGGGCCTTCCTAGTCCCCATCTCTTCCTCTCAGTCACTGTTTGGGGCCCAACTTCCTGGGGCAGAAGCCTAGAGGCCAGATCTAAGCAGAAAAAGTGATTTTTCAGGGCAGGGTCATGGACTTGAGGGTCATGCGGTTCCTTCAGACAAACACAAGTCCATGAGGATCAAGTGGACCAGCAGGGGACACACTGGAGGTGCAGAAAAGCCAAGGCCAAGATCAGGACTGAGCTGCTGAATCTCAGACCTGTAGAAGCCAGAGTCCCAGATGCCTCCAGAGCATGGCCTTTCTTTTTTTTTTTTCTTTTTTTTTTTTGGTTTTTGGGGCACACCCGGCGGTGCTCAGGGGTTACTCCTGGCTGTCTGCTCAGAAATAGCTCCTGGCAGGCACAGGGGACCATATGGGACACCGGGATTCGAACGAACCACCTTTGGTCCTGGATCAGAGCATGGCCTTTCAGGGCTTCTTAAAGGGTCATTTTTGTTTGTTTTGGGGTCACACCCGGTGGTGCGCAGGGGTTACTCCTGGCTCTGCACTCAAAATTCGCTCATGGCAGGCTTGAGGGAACCATCTGGGATGCTGGGAATTGAACCTGGGTCCATCCTAGGTCAGCAGTGTACAAGGCAAAATGCCCTACTGCTGTGCTATCACTTTGGTCCCTATTAAAAGGGTCTTGGAGAATGATGTGGGGAGTGAGTGTGAGGGGGAAAGCACCAGAAGATGTGGGATGCAGAAAAAAAAGCCAGCCAAGACAATTGGAAAGCACCAGGGTAGGGGGAAATGGACAAATTTTAGGGATAAGGCCTTCTAGCCCAGGCCTGCCTGTAGACAGGCCAGCACATAGTCTAGTCCACTGGCTCCTGCATTCTAGAAGGACCCCAGGATCTAGGTTCTCCTTTCTCTCCAGCTGGCCACAGGAGCCATCTTTGGGATCTCTGGGGTCAGAACAGTGGGATAAAAATGTTCTTCTCTGCTGCATACTCCTCACCCCTGACTTGGTTTTTCCAAGTCTCCAGGTATACAAGAAATATCCAGGAACCTGGTATAGAGGACAGGCAAGCAAGCCTTGGGTGTGGGGGATCTCAGTTTGGTTCTCCAGCAGCATCACTAGGTGGAGCCCTCAAGGCCCTGAGTTCTGCTGTGGTGACCCTGCAGGGCTGGAGCATCATCACATCCATGGGCCTTAGCACTGCTCAACTGGTCAGTCAGTATCACTGGCAGTGCTCCCCCTAGACCCAGGTATCATCGCTTGGGAGGCCCTCATAAGAGACATCAAAGACAAGAGATTTGTCTCTGGATCCCCACTAAGGACACTTTCCTTCTTTTTTCTGGTAAAGAAATAGTGAGGCAAAAGGCTTTAGGAGTTTCCTAAATGCCAGGGTACTTGTTTTGTTTGTTTGTTTGTTTGTGTTTTTGTTTTTGGGTCACACACGGTGGCGCTCAGGGTTTACTTCTGGCTCTGCACTCAGAAATTGCTCCTTGCAGGCTTGGGAGACCACATGGGATGCCAGGATTCGAACCACCACCTGTCCTGGGTTGGCTTCATGCAAGACAAATGTCCTACCGCTGTGCTATCTCTGCAGCCCCTACTTGGTGGTTTGTTTGTTTTTTTTTTTTTTTTTGGTTTTTGGGCCACACCCGGCGGTGCTCAGGGGATACTCCTGGCTGTCTGCTCAGAAATAGCTCCTGGCAGGCACGGGGGACCATATGGGACACCGGGATTTGAACCAACCACCTTTGGTCCTGCATCGGCTGCTTGCAAGGCAAACACCGCTGTGCTATCTCTCCGGGCCCAGTTTTTTAAGGGCCCTTAAATAGTGACATCCCCTTCTCACACCAATGGCAGTTGGGAGTTTCTGTGGAGCACTTGGGTCCATCCAAATTCCGGAGGCAAAGCTCTGTGATTCTTGTGAAATCAATGGGTGTAGAAAGCAGCTGGCCCAGTGAAATGATTCCTCAGGTTTGATGCTCCTGGCATCTCCCAGTCACTCTCTGGTCTCTGGCTAGCAGAAGCTGCCACCTCTCATTACTGAGATTCGTTTCCTCTCTCCTTCCTCACAGTTCTTTTCTATCCTGATGTTTTGATGATTCCACAGAGAAATAGAATTCTAAAATAAACTCTTCATCCTCCCTATATCCCCAAACTCCTGAAGGCCACTTAAATTGTGCATTACATTTTTTTCTAAATGCTATTACAAAAATCCTAACTGCTTAGAGAAGGAGTACAATGTACATCATTGGAAGGGATAAAAAAAAAATCTTGATTTTTTTTTCTCTCTTTGCCAGTGGCAGCTGCACAATTTTAAAGGAAGGCAATAATTCCATCTCAAACTAGGTTCCACTTCTGAGCTGAGATGAAAAAGGCAGAAATATCAAGCTGGTTCAAAGGGAAGCCTTATTTCTATGTGGGCCACGGATGCTGCCTGTAGCAATGTGCTTTGGAAAGAAAAAGTTCCTCATAGAGAGAGGACATTCTGGAACCTTTTAGATGTGTACCCCCTCCTCCTTTGAGAAGCTTCTCTCCAAGGATTGAGTACAGTCCTAAGGCTGTCAGCTCAATGATACTTCCCCTTGGTCCTTCCATATGGGAACTCTGAGGGCTGAGTGTTCCTGGGCCCAGTGAAGGGTAGTTGACAGGAGCAGATCAGGATCAGTGGCTGTGGCAGACTGATCATCTTTGGTAGGTCTCCCTTCCCTTCCTTGTGCAGTTGATACCTGGTACATTGTGGACAACCAGGCATTGTATTTTTATGAGCATGACATCCTGAGGAAGGGCTAAGAATGGTGTGCGGCTGTTCCACCTGACCCTGGTTTGACCCCTAGCACTAATATCTAGTGAGCACCACTAGGGCTCACTCTTGGGCCCAGAGTCAGGAATAATCCCTCAACACCAGGATAGACTAGAATCAAACACAGAAAGAGCCTGAGTTGGGAGTATAAAACCCCCAAACCCCCATCACCTCAGTAAACTTCATTGATGACTGATTGTGAGGTAAATACTGCACACTAGTTTTGTTCTGAGGCCACTCCTGGCCATGCTCAGGGGTTGCTTCTGGCTCTGCATTCACCAATTACTCCTGGCAGTGCTGGGAGGACCATATGAGATGCTGAAGATCAAACCTGTCTGCCATGTGCAAAGCAAACGTCCTACCCATGGTATTACTGCTTCCGCTCCCACAACTTCACACTCAAGTGATCAGATCCTCATTCTGTGGGCCAAGAAGAGATATTGTATTGTTTTAAGTGAAGGATGTCCTGTAGGAGATCACACACACACACACTCAGAGTAATTCTACTTTCCCGTGGGGCTTGTCACTATGAAGATTTGCTCTTTCTCACTGCTGAGAACTCAACAATCCATTCATAGTGCTGATTTTTCGCTTTGATAAGGGAAAGTGACCTCAGGGTGAAGAGAGTGGGAAGGCAATGCCCCTCTGATTGGGTGTGTGGGAGGTCGAAGTCAGGAGAGCCGCTGTCAGGCTCTGTTCCCTGCCAGCTCACATCACCATAACACAGCACACTGATCCACAACAGCCTTATCTAGAACAGAGATGGGACTGTGGGGCTCTGCAGTTTTAAAGCACTTTCTTGGGGCCTTTTATGGGAGGAGTGGGGCTGGAGGCTTAGGCAGCACTTGGTGGAGTTCAGAAACTAGTCCTGCTTGGAATTGATCCCTATTGGTGTTCAAGGACTATCTTCAGAGCTGGGAATTGACTCAGGTTAGCTGAAAGGCCATGTGCAAGGCAAACACTTCCCTCCTGTACTATCTCTCTGGCCTAATCTTTTCTTTACTTTTTTTTTTTTTTTTTTTTGGTTTTGGTTTTTGGGTCACACCCAGCAGCGCTCAGAGTTTACTTCTGGCTCTATGCTCAGAAATCGCTCCTGGCAGGCTCGGGGGACCATATGGGATGTCAGGATTCGAACCACCGTCCTTCTGCATGCAAGGCAAACACTCTACCTCCATGCTATCTCTTTGGCCCCCATGGCCTAATCTTTTTAAAACAAAAATTTTATTTTACTTTATTTTTTTGATTCTGTTGTCAACCACTCCTGGGGGTGGTTGGGGGAACATATGTGGTGCCAAGGATCAAAGTAGAATCAACCTCATGCAAGGAAGAGCCTTATTTTCTGTTTTTTTTTTTTTTTTATTTGCCTAAGCCTTTCCTCTTCTTTTCCTGAACCCCCAAAATTCACCAGAGCAGCTGGTATGTGAATTCATGCTCTCCTGTTGCTTTTCAGCATGGTAGGCTCTGGAAGTGCACAAGCAGTGGACAAGGGTAGGAACCTGAACACAGCAGGAATAAGAAAGGACTTTTTAAGCTTTGGCTTTTTGTCTGGGAAACCTTTCACATTTCATTTCATAATACTTTTATATCTGATACAATAGGATATTTGAAATTAGACTTTTTTTTGGTCCAAATTTTAAGGTGTTGGGGGTTAGCCTGAACCAGTTTAATCAGCACCAATTTCTGGGTTCAGGTGCAGGGTTGTGGGGTGGTGAGGACATTGGAACAAGAGAGAAATAGAGGCAACTTTCTGGAAAGTTCTCTGTGCATTGTTTCCTCTAAAGTCAAAAGTGCTTGTGGAGGTGGGTGATCTCTGGAAACACTTGGATAGTTTGAACGCATGAGCACTGATGGCTGAGTCCTTCAAGAAAATCTTCAGGGTGAGAGCTGGTGGTGCAGGCTCATTACACAAACATCCATTGGCTGGAGTGACCATATAGCAGTTAGGGTATTAACCTTGCATACAGTTGACCCAGGTTTGATCCCCAGAACCCCATATAACCTCATGAACACTGCCAGGAAGGCTCTCTGAGTGCAGAGCGAGGAGTAAGCTTGAGCACTGCTGAATGTAGCCCCCAAACTGAAACCAAAGTAGAGCAAAGCAAACAAACCAGGTGGTTCCAGAATTATCTAGTTGTAGTAATAGACAACACAGAGAGAGCTCTGTATATCCTACCTTCCCTTCCAAGACTGGGGAGAAGAAGGGCTGATGCCCCACTTTCTGTTTTGTTTTGAGACCATATCTGGTGATGCTCAGAAGTCATTCAAGGAGGTGCTGGGGGCCATATGTGATGCTGGGGATCGAACCTGGGTTAGCTATATGCAAGGCAAACACCCTACCTGCTATGCTATCACTCTAGCTGTGATATCCCATTTCTGATTTGACAGTTGGCTGGTTCTGGGACCAGCGCTTACATTCCTCCAATTGAATGCCCTGAATATAAAGAATAAAAAATATTTATTGGTGGCACACTCCATCCCTGTCACTTGTCATGCAGCACTGATTGTCCTAATACTCCTAAGAAGGAGGGCTAGGAGTCTTGCTTTGTGGGAGATAGTGAGATGAAGTCTGTCCTGTGTTATCTCTGGCCAGGCTGGCAATCAAGTTTCCAATGCGTTTCTCCACATTTCCAGAAAGAATGCACTTTATGGAGTCACCGAGATCCATCTTGGCTGCCACCTAACACATCATCTGATAGTGGTGGGTTTTCCCAGGGGCTTCAGCTGAGCAAACTCTTCTGGAATGCTCATCTCCAGGTGAAAAAAATCCCCATCTGGGATGCCTGTGGGCTTCAGAGAGGGGATGTTGGGAAATAGACTCCCAGTATGGGCTCTCTACAGTTAAGAGGTTTCTTTTGTGGACAGTTCCAGGAACTCCCCCAATGCTCCTGCCACCCAGTTTGTTCTCCCAGAAACTCTTGGTTTGCATCAGACAATAGCACAGGTCCATTTCCATGTAGAAAATAGGATGGTAGGTCCACAGAAGCGGGTTGTTCCATTGTTCCATTGTTGAAAGGTACCAGATCCCACACAAGAAGCTTCTGCTTTGGGGCTCTGCTCCTGGAGAGGTGGGTATGGAAGTTCTGCCTGGCAAAACATAGCACAGGGTTACGAAAGTAGGATATGAACCTGGTCAGGTATGGCATTTTCCAGAACAGAGAGAGTGAGTGAATTAATTAATAAAATAAGGCAACTCAAGTGACTCTCAGCTAAAATAAGTCAGAATTAAGCTGCTGACCTATGGTTTGCATTTTTTTTTTTTTGAGGAGCTTCCAAGTGCTACTCAGGTGAGTTTGGGCCACTCCTGGTGATCCTTGGCCCTCTAGGTACCCTGCTTGGGGTCCTTCTAGGCTATACCCAGTGAAACTGTGGTTTCAGGATTAAAATGGAGTTGGTGTTAACCTCTGCCTTAAAGGTGCTGACATTAGGGGCTGGAGTAATCGCTCAGTGGCAGGGAATTTGCCTTGTATGTGGCTGACCAGGGACAGATCTGGATTTACTCTCCGGCATCCCATATGGTCCCCTGAGCCTGCCAGAGGCGATTTCTGAGCACAGAGCCAGGAGTAATGCCTGAGTGCCACCAGTTGTGTCCTCAAAACCAAAATAAATAAATAAACTTTTTTTTTTTTTTTTTTTTTTTTGGTTTTTGGGCCACACCTGGCGTTGCTCAGGGGTTACTCCTGGCTGTCTGCTCAGAAATAGCTCCTGGCAGGCACGGGGGACCATATGGGACACCGGGATTCAAACCAACCACCTTTGGTCCTGGATCGGCTGCTTGCAAGGCAAACACCGCTGTGCTATCTCTCCTGGCCCATAAATAAACTTTAATATTCAAAAATCACTTAAACAAAGGGTACTTTTTTTAAAAAAGGGTACTTTTTATTTTCAGGCTGGGGTGGAGCTGGGAATCAAACCCAGATCTGAGCAGGGCAAGTACTATACCATCAAGCCTCATCCTTAGTGTCCACATTGATGAGTTTCACTTGTTTGTTTTATTCTGAGGCCACACTGATGGTGCTTGGGGATCACTCATGGAGAGGCTCAGGGGATCATATGTGGTGCCAGGGATTGAACCCGTGACAGCCTGTACAAAGCAAGAGCCCTATTCACTGTACTATCCAGAGCTGTTTTAGCCCTTTTAGCCCTTTCAGGCTGCTCTTTTATCTTGTGTTCCTTTCTTTACTTTTTAAAAAATAAATTTGGGTCATACCCAGTGGTACTCAGGGGATATTCCTGGCTCTGGGCTCAGGGGTCACTTGTGTAGCCTTTCAAGTTTTTCTTTGTCCTTTCTATTAATATTTTATATCACTCCCAGGGATAGCCAGGGGGCATGTGATATAAGATCAAACTCAGGCTTTGTGTATGCTAGACGTGTCTTTTTTTTTTTTTTTTTTTTGGTTTTTGTTTTTTGGGTCACACCTGGCAGTGCTCAGGGTTACTCCCAGATCTACGCTCAAAAATTGCTCCTGGCAGGCTCAGGGGACCATATGGGATGCCAGGATTCAAACCAATGACCTTCTGCATGCAAGGCAAACACCTTACCTCCATGCTATTTCTCAGGCCCCTAGACATGTCTTCTTACCCTGGCCTTCTTTCCCCCCTCTAAAGACTTGTGCTGGTTTCCTTAAAGGAGGTAGCTGAAATATATATATATATTCATTTACAAAGATATATAGTTTTAGAATGGGCAGGTATAGTAGCATATATATATGCTACTATACCTGCCCATTCTAAAACTATATATCTTTGTAAATGAAGTTTTTCAGAATATAATTACATGAAGACCTCATGTCAAAATGTTGGTTTTTATTTGCACATAAAGGTCTAGCTCATACCTAAATTATAGTTTCATAGCACTTAGCAGAACTATTGTAGACGTTTCCAGGAGTCAATGCTCACTCACCTCCTAATAGGTGCTTTTCTCCCTTTGTCCCCTTACACCCTTTACACCTCGGGGGTCCGCTTCAGTGTTTGTTTGTTAGTATGTCATTTGGCTTAAATATATCCTCCTTTCTCATCACAAATAGTGCCTGAGATAGGGTGTCAAGATGCAACCAATAAATGGAGAAATTAAATAAACAGGAAGATAAAGAGATATACAAATCAAGTCAATAAAGATGGCAGGGAAGGACTGCACATCTCCAGGTACCAAACCAGGGAGGATACCTGAGACCACGAGAAAAGTCCCACTGCTTCTCACATTGCTACAGCAGATCAATTAAGCCAATTGTTCCTTTGTGTACTGGTATTCACAGTGTACAAGACACTAGGAAGCTGTTAAACAGATAAAGAGAGAGTTGGGAGCTCATGGTGCTGCTCAGATTGCACAGCTGAGTGCAGGTCCAGACTTTCAAGGCCTAGAGTGGGCAGTTAGCACTGTCTTTATTTCTACTGCAAACAGAATCGCCCTGGTTCTGCACATGAAACTCCACTCTTTGTGCAGTGGGTCTGGAATGTCTGAGTCTGGAAAGAGAGATGAGGAGTTGGGGGTGCCTGAGAGATGTGGGTGGGAGGTCCTCTTGCACAGAGGTCCAGAAAGTGGTGGGTGGGAGGTCTTCTTGCAGGGAGTCCAAGAAACAAGGAAGAACCTGGGGCTCGAAGATAGCTTGCCTGTAGGGAACAATAAGTCCTTTGATGTTTCTGCAGTTTCCAGCCAGGTAGAAGCATGGAAGAATTGCAGGTAGAGAAGCTGGATGTTGAGTAAAGTGGGTATCAGATCTTTAGGGTCACCCAGGAGTGAGGGTCTAATTTATCACCCATGCCATGAACTTCTGAAGTAAAGAGGTTCTAAAGACAATTCACAGGAGTTAAATGACTAGAATAAAGTGTGCAGGGAAATGATGGCATAGAGCTGCACTTTGGAAAGGTCGCTGGCTGCAGGATGGGGGCTTGGAATGGGGACGAGAGGGTGAAATTGTTATTTAAAAAAGGAAAAAAAAAAAAAAAAGGGCCGGAGAGATAGCGCAGCAGCGTTTGCCTTGCAAGCAGCCGATCCAGGACCTAAGGTGGTTGGTTCGAATCCTGGTGTCCCATTATGGTCCTCCTGTGCACTGCCAGGATCTATCTATTTTGAGCAGATAGCCAGGAGTAACCCCTGAGCACCACCGGGTGTGAGCCCAAAAACAAACAAACAAACAAAAAAAAAAAAACAAAAAAAAAAAACCAGCTCAAAAACAAAGAAAAAAAAAACATTCTGAATAAAGAATATAGAGAGGTAGGGATAAGAACACCATGACAACCAAGTCTGCCCTTCCCCCTATTCCTGAGTTCCCCTTTGCAAAGGTTCTTTTGGTGTTCTGTTTTGGTGTCTGATCTGTGGCAGACAGGCACAGGGTCCCACTTTCAGCCTGGCAGTCTTGCCCTGATAATGGATGCTTGTCGGCCTTTGTGTCAGTGTGTCTAGTGCTGCCCTGCGTCTTTTATGGGTTGAAGAGTGAGCCTTGGATCCAGAATGTCATCTCTCAGTATTTGAGTCCCATGGTAAGAGACTCAAAGTGGTCTCCAGATATGGGAGATGACAAACGATGCTGCATGGCATCCCAGAGGGACTTTGCACAAAGAAGAGTTGGGTTGTGGAGCTACCAACTCTATGGGATCTCCCCATCAGGGCTCTGATCAAAGGACTGTTGGAGGTTCATGGCAGGGGAGGGGAAGCTCATAAGTTCCTGGGAAGCACAGCAAGGAGCTGTGTCAGGTGATGTCTAGTTGAAGAGCAACTAGATTGGACAATTGTTACAAGTTCAGAGAGAGATTCAAGATTCCCATGATGAATTCCTGGTGTTAGCAAGAAGAGATGACTGGAAAAGGATAGGGCAGCCTGACCAGGTTAGAAAGATATTGAGAGCAGGGAGGAGAGATTTCTGCCTTTTAATTAATTAATTAATTAATTAATTAATTTTTTGCCTGAGGTGACAGGAATAAAGGTGACCTTAGATAAGTAACTACACGAACAACTATCATGACAATGGTAGTAAGAGAAATAGTTGCCTGTCTCCAATACAGGCAAGGGTAGGGGAGAAGGGGGATGGAGGGCATTGGTGGTATGAAGGTTGCACCAACGAAGGGGAGTGTTCATTTTTTATAACTGAAACCCATCTACAAACATGTTTTGTAATCACAGTGCTTAAATAGAGAAAAACATTTTTAAAAAAATTTAAAAAATTTTAAAAGCTAGTGAGGAAAAAAAATAGATAACTGAAGTGGGGTGCGATTCTCAGGAAGATGAAGGGAAGTTTTGGAGGAGCCTGAAGTATCCAGATAACCTCCCTAGACTCTCCTAATGACTGGCTTTACCTGAGAGGCCTAACGCAAAAGTGTCCATGAGATGTAACAATGAAGAAGTCTCTGGGCATCCCTAGACCTCATTTTCATAAAGTCACAGAGGCTGATCCTATGAAGCAATAATAGAAAGTTGGGGTGTTTACTCATTGCTGTATCCTAGCAGCAGCATGTTCTCAACAGGGCTAAATGTTCTAGAATGTCTGCATGGGCCCTTGTCAGTTTTCCTATTTAGAAGTACAGGGGGCTTGTACCCAATATATCCTCATTCCTCCTCCAATGTCCAGATAGCAGGTGACAGGCATATATTTATGTCATCTGATCAGAAATGCCTTTGTCAGGGGGTCATTCCTTCCTGAATTCAAAGCAAACCCAAGAGGGGGGCAGGAAAAACTGTGGAATCCCAGCGGGGGGAAATGAGCTATAAATTGAAACTTCATGCTTTGAATCAAGTATCACACTGAGAGAATGAAAAATTTAACCACCTAAACTCTCATGAACTCTCCCCCCACACAGTGATGGCTGATGTGATAGCTCACTTTCGGCTTGTCAAGAGGGGCACAGAAAAATGGGGAAAAAGTCTGACCATCCCCAGGCCCTTTCTGTTATTTTCCCAGCATGATCTCTCCAAGTACCTTCACATGACTTGTAGCATGTCCAAATCCCATGCCCCCACCCCCCCCAAATCTGATCTTTGATCTAGCACCCCGCCATCTTTGAGCCCTAATTTCTCAGGAGTAGCTGGGGCACAGGCATCTCTGGGCAGGCCAGTTTTTTATCCCTCGGAAAGGACAGGGGGACCAGTGTTCCTGGCTCAGAAGACCCAAGTAAGAGTAAGGGTTGGAGGCACCCCTGGTTGAGGGGAGAATAGCTGATGAGCAGGACTCAGGGAAGACAAATGTGCTGCCCACAACAGGTGGGCACTTGCAGGGCATGCTGGGGTAAGTGGAACTGGCAATCTTGGGACCAAATGACATAAGATATAAAGCAAGTTATATCTTCAGTCTTGTGGCTGGTGTGGGGAAGGCAAGGCCATCACTGTGGACAGTGGCAAAATGTCAGGGACAAGTTCTTTCTTTGGGCCTCTGGCTGTGCTGCGTGTGTGATTGACACTCAGATAACAGAATGCCAGAATGCTGCATTTGCGGAGAGCATGGTGCAATGAGCATCTAGGGAACATGAGAACTCCTTGAGTCTCTCGGAATTATTCTAAGAAATTGCATATTAAGTAATGACACTTATTAAAGTGTGTGAAACTTCTTATCTTTCTTACTTTTTTGCGCCTTTTGATTTTCTCTATCTAAAAATTCAGGAAGCAATTAAAAATGGTAAAACACATTTACTTGGGATAAAAGAATTGTATTCAGATTTGGGAAGAAAACCTGGTTGTATCCTCAGGAGGATCAGAGTGATAGATGTTTTAAGGGAAGAGGAGAGGGGAAATGAGCTAAATGACTGAGGTAAGTGGTGATGAGATAAGGAGTTACTGAATATCAACCAACTTAAACAGTTGTGTTTTTCTCACAAGAGACTGAATCCTCACTCCTGCAAACCTTCATTTGCATACCAGCCCATAGGATCCAGAGGACCTTCTCAAACAAGTGACTTAAATGATTTTTAATGAAAAATTTTATTTGTTTTAGCAGTTATAGGGGAGAAAAATTTATACATTAAAGGCATATCCTATTCCATTCAACACATCTGAAATCTTGTTATTTTAGGACCCTTCCAAAGGCCTTGGTTTAGTGTAAAGACTGATCAAGTTCAAACAGGAAAGGCAAACAATTTCTCTGAAAGAGCTTTTCCTACCTCCCTCCTTCCCTCCTTCCCTCCTTCCCTCCCTCCCTCCCTC